>NW_024582057.1:5952247-6175207 GCF_017639235.1 Corvus kubaryi
GAGAAGAGAAGAGAAGAGAAGAGAAGAGAAGAGAAGAGAAGAGAAGATGAAAAGAAAAAAAAAGGAAAGGAAAGGAATGAAAAAGAAAAGGAAGGAAAGGAAGAAAGGAATGAGTGAGTTCTTTGGGAAATGCTGCCACCTATGGAGTTCCAGTCGACACTGCTTTCTGCGGAGATGTCAAGGAAAACCACAAGCAGGTTACCTCATAACGTGGTTAGTCCAGTAAATGACAGTTTTTTTCATCAATAAATAATAATCTAAATTATAGCTTTGGCTATTAGGTTAAGTTGGCACTAGCTTCTACCAATTATTTCTTGGATGTATAAGCAGCATTTGTAGTTATCTACGGCAAGGTTTTCCTGTGATTTGTTGGGGGCATGTATTAATATCAACATTTTATGTTGCTGTGTTTTAATTTACACTGATTTCCAAAATTTCGGCACATACAAGCAGAAGTCCTTCTTGCCTTTCCTCACATACATATCCCCAAGCACATTATTACCTGCATTCTTGAAATGGCCATATAAATAAGCAGCTAATTATAATTTTCTCATGTTACGCATACTATATGTAAAAATTAAAGTATTTGACTGTTTAAAAATACTATAAACACACACATCATTCCTTCTTTCTTAGAATTTCTGCTAATGATACAGCAGGAACTGCACCTGTCGGTAATACAAGCAGACAGAAGGATGATAACTTTGAAGAGATAGAAGTATTAGAACTATTTGTCAGCTGTAACAAATAATAACCACTTCAAAAATCCCAGTTTGGAAGCTACTCAGATCTTCAGGAAAAAATGGTCGTCATTCAATACTGTGAAGATCCAGAAACCTCTTTATCATGCTCACTAGAGGACTAGATACAAATGAAAAGCAGGGGTCATACTTAAATTGTGATTAAGTGACCTATTTAATCATTGAGGTAGGCATAAGCGTAAACAGAGTATTTCTAGGGCTGATGAAAATCTGGACCCCCAAAGCTATCTTGCATCCAGAGGCTGTGATGTAAAGACAGAAGAAAAATAGTACACGGGAATTCTGAGATGTCTCTTTTAGACGCTGCTGCTCAGGCCTGTTTTCCAAAATCACAGAATCACAGAATCATAGAATCAGTTAGGTTAGAAAAGACCTCTGAGATCGTTGAGTCCAACCCATGACCGAATACCACCTTGTCAACTAGATCGTGGTCCAAAATGCCATGTCCAGTCTTTCCTTAGACACCTCCAGGGATAGTGACTCCACCACCTCCCTGGGCAGCCCATTCCAATGTCTGATCACACCTTCTGTGAAGAAACTCCTCCTAATGTCCCTAAACTGTCTCTTGCTTACCACAGCCTTCCCTTGCCACCCACTGCCACTTGTGAAATGTCACCAGCGGAGGTACTTCCCATGTCTGGAAAAGCATGGTAGGAATAAACCTCATTCGTGCCTGCTCTGAAAGAGATGGCCAGTTCAGCTCTCATCCGTGGAGGTCAGCCATATCAAAGAGAAGGACATCAGTGGAATGAAAAATAGTATCAGCCCTACACTCCCTGACAAATAGCAGCAATGTACCTAGCAAAACACTTACTTTCACATTCTCTTACTCTATCCAAATTGCTCAGTGCCAGCAAGTCTTTATTATCCTAATCATGAGTTAAGCTATCTGCAGGAAAAGTGTTGCCTCTTCCACTTTGACCCCCCGCAGTTCCTTTTGCAAGTGTTTCCCATCTTTACACACTATATTGACTTCAGAGGGTGACACTTGTCTAGTAAGCTGTGATGGAATAACTACCCCTTGAGCATAAGTATCAGAGGACCAAGTTACTAAACCTCTCTCCCTCTGCAGGTCGTTCAACAGGAAGATGTTGGAATCAGTGAAGCTACATTAAAAATGAATTGTATTATAAGTAAAATAAGACTCAAAATGAAGTTAAAATTTACCTCCTACAGAAAACTCTGCAGAGGTCAAAGATGAGAAACTTCTAGAGAATGCCCAGAGGCAGAGGTTGTTTTAAGAAATTCATCCTCCCCTGTTTGACTTCCAGCTCCCAAACACATACCCTATACCTGTGCTTTAGTGGTGAAACAGTGGCCAAAGTCCATTAGCAGCAGCCACAGCCACACCAAGTTCCTAAATGCTTCCTTCGTTGCACAGCTGGTAAGGCAGCCAGATCTACCTAAGGTGCTTAGAAAGGTGTGGCAGCTCTATTTGTGTGGCTCTTGGTGACAGAAATTCTAAAAGATGGTCCTTCTGGGTTTTCCTATTTGCCAGGTCACAACGATCATATGAGGTATGAAAATATTTGCCAGCTCACAACATATAACCATAAGAGGTGTGACAATAACCACTTACTGCTTTTGGAATGATCTTGTTTGCATTGAATTCAAACCCATCTGAACAATGGTGGCACACATAATGCTGCCCGTGTTGCAGTTGGTGTTTTATCGAGAGGCTTGGAAGGGGCCCAGTTTGTTGCACATCCCTGAAGGAACCTCTTTCTCACTGCACCCCAGCACAGAGGCAACCCCAGCATGCCAGGTTATGACCATGGCATGAGGACAGACAGAAGAGTTGCCAGGCTCTGCATGTGCTTTGGGGAGGACCACAAGCCCTGGGGTTTAGTGGCCATTGGACTGAATGCCACAACAAATGAGAGAGTCTCTAATTGCTCTCCTGTCTACCTCATGCAGAAATGACAGCAAACAGGTGGACAGTGTGGGTTGCAAGCACTAGAAGAGGATGGGGAGTGAGGCAGTGGTCTCCTTTGCTGAGGAGCGAAAAAACTGAAGCTGTGGTTCAGGTTTATGGCTGGGTTCATAAGCACAGCTGATCAAAGGCAGCCAAGACTCTGACTGTGAATATTCAGCCATGGTCACCTCCTTCATTATTCTCCACTGTTAGAAATCAATCACCTGTGCTGAGGGGTGTGGACCATTTTTTCCACCATATATTGCCATGTAGGTGCAGAATCACCCACCACCCTGAAATGGAGCATCACCACTGATAATTTGTTTAAATAATGTTGGGAGCTAGGGCTGGGGAAGGCGGAATAAGTCCCATTGAACTCACTGGCAAATAGGGATATCCATTCATGAACAAGAACGTGCACAATTCATGTCTATTCATCACTCGTTGCATTAATTATTTGGCTTTTTCAAGATTTTCTGTCACCAGAGAGGTCAGGAAAAACTGTTACTGAGGAAACCAATCACCACAGATGAGGCAAAGTGAACAGATCACCAAAACCTTGCAGGCTGAGAGAAAACGTCCAAATACCTGTTCAACACCTGTAGGTAAAGAATCATGTATTGCTATTATCTCACCAAGGAGAAGAATGCCATATTTATCATCTAATGCAGTTGAAAAATAATTTGGCCAGTATGAAGAATCTGAGATGCACTCTTTTAATGAAACACATCCTTCCCACACCCTATTTCCCCTGTACTGCAGAAAGACTCTCTGCTTCGCTGCACAGATTCAGGTGTGCATTTTTATGTAAGCAAAGTTTCTTGGCTGACAAATCTCCCTCAGTCATTGAGGGTAACTCCACATTCCCAGAATGAGCCAGTAAAGTTCTTGTTGCTGAAGGTACTGTACACTACAGTATATGTCTTGCTCAAGAATTCAGATGTCACCCACCTGCCATTAGGTACAATGAACATTTTTATAGCCAGTGCAGCTGCCTGGAAGGCAGAACAAGATATGAATAACCATTGCCTAGCCCATTTTGTTCAGCTTTGAGTCTTCTACATTGCTGAACTGCTTCAGATATTCAGATAGAATAACTAAGACGGGATCATATGTATGAAATGGCATCCAGCAGGAATACTAAGTGGTAACATACGTGAATAAAAAGTGATTACAATAAGTATGAGCCAAATAAATTAATATTTTGCCTAGGATAGGATTCTTTACGTTTGGTAACTATTGCTTGTGCTGATGATATAACACATGCTGACACCAAATATCAATTCTAGGTAAATCCAATTAAGCCCAGAAGCAAAACAGCTGGATTAGCAGTTCACTGCATAAATTATTTTTCTTCCATTTACTTTGTCTTTTTGCAAATGAGCCTTTTAACATAAAAAAATTTAGCACTCAGGCTCCCCTTTGCTTATTAATCCCAGAAGCTTAAAATGAAGAAGAAGAAAAAAATGTATTTTCTTCCTTTGTTGTTTGTGGTCATATGCTGCTCAGCTCCCTTGTGTAGTCTCCCCAGACTGTAGGTAGTTTTCCTTCTTCCTTGAATAAGTCACTCACATAGCACTTACCATGGTGTCAGACCAAGAAGTTCACTTTTTTGTTTTTAATTTCCAGATGATGCATTGATGCATGGATGGGTTTTTTTGTTTGTTTGTTTGTTTTTTGTATTTTTTTTTTAATTTCCTGATTCTATAGAAAATTAATACAAAATTGGTAAGGCTAGAGTTGAACATGCTTATTATTGCTTTATTCCAGTTGCAACAACATAGACTACATAGGAGTTGTTTTATTTGAACTCTTTTTTTTCTCCTCATTGTTTTTCTTCATTATATGGCTGTCAGCATAAAGGGCAATGTAGAGATTGGGAATCAATACCTGCTACTCCTGTAGATACACAAATAATCACAAATTGTAATCATTGATTGATTTTCAGCATTCTGATAGTGACACATTGAGTGGAAGGGACTCTGATCTCAGTTGTGCTAGGGGAAATCTAGAGCAGTGATTCACAGCTGGAATTGTAATAAAGACCTGCCTGAGAAATGCATCATTTCAGTCAATGAAACATGTAACATAGTGTTGGGGAAAATTACTTTTCCCTTCTGCTCATGATCAGGGCTGAGAACAGCAAATGTTCAAGCAGCAGAGCCCTGCTTCAGCCTCCAAGGTTCAGTGCCACCAGTTCAATTCATGACTTACTCCAGAGCCCATATCAAACACAGCGGTCTTGGCATTACCACACACATGCATTCCTCCTTCCAGTCCCCTCAAAGCATATCAGTTCGAGATTTCCATCCCTCTAAGCCTGGATTTTCCCAGAGACCTTTCATGTCATGCATACACAGGAGCCTAATGTCAGCTTTCCTAGTAAAGAGGTCACACATGGGTATCTACAAGCACCACGCAGAACAGAGGGTCACAGTCCAGATAAAAGATACCCCCGCACCAGTTGTCAGACCAGTAGATGATCCACAGTCCAGACAAATATATCTATGTAGATACCTACCTGTATATAAATATAAAATAATGACTAGAAGACTAATTAATTATGCCTACTGCTGTGAGGTGATCTTAAAATATTGTTTCTGTCATTTGTTTTTATATATATTAAAGACCTTTAAAGAAAAAAAAAATCAGTCCTTTTTCCTTAACTGGAGTGGGAGACGATGAAATATTTTAGCTTTGTTACAAATGCAGAAGAACTTAAGTTTAAAAAAGGAGGGCCATTTTTGTACAAGCTAAAAGAAGGAGATGGACTACTGTTAACAGTATGTTTCTCTTATTTTCCAATAGTAGGAAAACATTTCTGTTTCCTATTTTTCTTACATAAAGTACCTTCCATATAAAGACTGATACTGCTTCCACTGGCATAAGCAGTAGCTTTGTTGTGGACTTTCCTGGGAGCAGACACACGAGCAGGTTAATCATAGATCAGTTTTATAAATAGGTGTTTTCTCAAGCAGATATAATTTTGGAGAAATAGCAGTAACCTGTACCAGCTTATTTTCAAAAAAATAAACCCTTTTTCCTGACAAACAGTGAAAAAATGGAACACACGAAGTGTCTATGGTGACACAAAGAAACCATTTGGCACAAAATGACAAGTGAGTCTAAACTTCCAGAAATCAAACATAAATGAAGAGCTATGAATTCTGGCAGGAAAACTTCTGTGCCTGATGTTCTTCACCAGCATTCTTGAATCTGCTTCTTTGCAAGTGACTAATGCAAATCCTTTTGTTTTAAAAACATACATGGAAAAAATGTTTACTGGTCGCCAAATTGATGATTCTTGTGCGCCCCCTCTAACTCAGGATATTCTGTGATTCTAAACTGGCACGGCTTGAAAATCTGCCATTATTTGAAAAACTGAAGAAAGAGGAGAGGAGAAAGAAAAAAGGATTATGAACAGAAGTAGAAATTCTTTTCTCATAAGTAAGAAGCAATGGCATTTGTATTCACAAAAAATGTGATTTTTAGTCTGATGCACCTTCATATCTGATTCATTTGTTTACACAGAAGAATAATTTCCACCTTTCCTCACTGCTTTTGTTTGTAGAAAATTAGGAAATTTCACACTCTATCAATTAGTAAATACAAAAATATCAGCTGACAATCTCAATAAAATTAAACTTACTTTGCAGAGAGAAAATGTTTTCTGCTTTGTTTATAAGCACTGCAATATTCTTGAGGAGACAGGGTCCTGCTGCCACTGCCTTATGAGAGCCAAAGGCCTTGGTTATGGGAGGGAAGGTGGCAGCTCTGTCAAACACCCAGTGTGATACCTTCAGTGGCCATTGATTCTGCCATGGGTAGTAAATATGGACAGCTTCATCTTCTGACACAGGATTGGATGAGTAAAATTACAACAGGGGACACACAAAATTGTTATAATTTCCTTTAAAAAAACTCAGTTTTAATTTGTGTATTAAGCACATCTTGTTATTCATCGAAGGAACTGAACTGTAAAGTTGGGCAAATGGCAATGTATAGAGAGGTGTCTGGAAGCAGTGTAGCACACTAAAGAGATATGCTAAAATTTTTCACCTTGAGCCCTAAACCAAACAATTGATTTTGTATTATCCATATGGACTTGTATACCTTCATGATGCTCATTAAATAAATATCTCACTAATACACCCTCAGTAATCATGTAAAGTTTTTATCTTTAAAGAAATGTTCCTGGACAGTTTTCAATATTTATATTTTACATTTTTATCTTTGGATATTGTAAACCTTCAGCTTTTACCTTTGAAGATCCTGATTCAGATGAGAACTAAACACAGCCCTTATGGGGATGTTCTGGTGACTGCACAGTTACCTGGTGGGCCTCAATTCTGAACTGGGCATTGATACAGTGACAACATCTGAATGTGTGTACTCTTCTATTCCACTGAGTATTATAATGACCTCAAATAGCCTCTCATCCCATTATGCCCCTAATTTTGTTACTGCCTATTCAGTCTTGCTGTCTATCCTCAAAGGAAATTAAATGTTTTGTCAGTTAATATCCCCTAACTTTTCTTTAATAGCATTACTTTACTTCTACAAAGCTGTGCTCAACAAAAAGCAGCTGAAATTGTTTAATTTTCAATTAAAAAGTACCCATCTGTTCATGAGGTCTCAAAGCATAACTAAAAGCAATGGGTTAGGTATTTCTCTAGTATCTGTGTTCTCATGATGCAAGTGTTGGAAGAAAATTGTAAAGTTATCCAGCGCTCCCCAAACAAATCTTCCACAAATGATCAGAATAAATTTTAAAGTCTCTTTATTTAAGACACAAATGTGCAAGAAACTATTTGTGGAAATGTGCAGTGCTATGTGACACTACAAATAATGATTGTGTCAAACTGTGCATTTTCTAACCATGATCTGGCAACTGAAAATCAGATATAGAAAGACAATGCCATTTGTCCTTGCAGTGGTTGCAAAGAGCTGCAATTTGAGAGGCAATTTTCCATGTTGAATGTCCTTCTATTCTTCTATATTCAGTTCAAACACAGTCATTCTGCACACGAATGGACCAAACAGTTGTGCCAATGTGCGACGTCCATGTAGGATGTCCTTTGAACTCAGCACCAATGTACTGAACAAGGCTCTCAGACACAGATACAGATATACTCTTTCTCCCTACCATTCCTTCCAAACACTCAAAAGTATTTACGTGGCAAATTAGCCAGTGAAGTGGATACATTTCATGTGCATGAACTATGAATTTTCTTCAATGTAGGCTCCAACATAGCGCTCCTCGGCTTTTATGGTCTTCAAAAGAGAGATTCTCCTTGAAGAATGAGGGATTTCTTTCATAGCTGTGATTTTGCCCATCATGAAATATGTATCCATAAGATTTCCTATCCCAATTTTTTAAGAAATCTACTTTAGGCAACATTAACCACTCATTCTCATATTTCGATGAACCCTGAATGGATAACAGCTGGTGATCTTTGATTTATTTTAAAACACCTTCTTGACTGCTTTCTGAAAGTATGAGTAGTTGCTGCTTTTACAAGTTGGCTTGGCAACTAGTACTTCACTCAGAGATTATTAAGGAATGGATTTTTTTGTGTCTGGGTTCCCCAGTGCAAGTGGAATGGAGCTTAGATGGGACTGTTTGCTTGTGATGCTAACCAGACTGGGTAACAATCGGGAGGTAATAATTGATGCTATAAATGCTCAGTGCCTTTTTTTCTTCATGACAGTATCTGAAACAACGCTAATAATGCCAAGGTTGTGGGTTTGATCCCCATATGGGCTGTTCACTTAAGAGTTGGACTTAATGAGCCTTGTGGGTCCCTTCCAACTCAGAATATTCTGAGATTCTTCTGAGAATAACTACTTCGCAACTGCTGTCACCATGACATGTACTGCTGGTTCCTGTCATTACCACAACTCATCATTCAGTATGCAAAGCTATTATTCAAACCCTCTGCCCCTCTGCCACACATATACAAATGTATATATTAATGCTTTTATATTTCACAGTTTTTTCATAAGCCCATCAAGTTCCACATAATACTTCAGAGTGGAGGAATACTCTGCTCTAACTGTGCAGTTTAGAAGCTAAATTATACTGCAGACTTCACTCTTTGTGTTAATTACTTGTGAAAAATATTTTGACTGGCAACAGTAAGTAATTGCAATGCTACCTGTTGTTAATAAGAAGGTTGAATGTGCATTTATCACACACATCAAGAAACAGCCAGCAGATATTCTAACTCATAATTCTGAAAATATATTGCAACAGACTTTTTATTTATAATATGTAAACAAACTATATGTATTTCAATACTAGACACATTGATAAGTAGCACTTTTTTTCCTTTTAAATAAATCTGGCAGTACATGAATAAATTGAATTTTTTCCACTCACTTGGATAAATTGCAATACTTGCAAAATAACACATAACCTCAGCAAGTTTCAGCAGAGATTTTAAAGGTGTGAGATACAACAAAAAATGCAGCTCACCAGGTTTTCATGTTATGAATGATAAATCTCAACAGTGGAATATCATGAAGCATTTTTAATTGTATTTAAAAATCCCCAAACACTCGAGATCTTTTTTGCAAGTTGTTAACCAATGTAACCCACACTCTGACTTACAAGGTCCCATCATTCTTCAATTCATGTTAAAATATACTACTACTACTAAAAATAGCAACAATAATAATACACAAAGTTATGTGATGGTGCCACAGCCCTGATTCTTTAAGCTTGACTTGTGCATTAATATAATCTTGAGGTCCTATGTCACGTGAAACACTAAGGCCAGATCCTTACACACTGTGTTAAATAGATATTTGGAGGCAAAGCACAACTCACGTTACTGAGCTCATCAGAATTTGTCTCCTTGTTAAGGTTTGGGAAAATGAAAAAAAATCTTAATCAATTGCCAACATCATGCAGTTCCACAGCTAGCCTCTGGAAAACATTGCAAAATAAAATCACAGAATGTGATTAACAGAAAACACAAAAGGTTTTAGTGTTTTTAGGAAAAGAGGAAAATAAACAAAAGCTCTTTAGAAAGCTTAGAGACATTATATAGAGCTTTCTGTGGTGGGTTTTTTTCACTAGGAAAAGAAAGAAAATCCAAGCAAGACTGGCTAAGTTTTCATTGTTTTATAAATAACTTTTCTTTACATTTTATTTACCTGGAATTATATTATTTTTATGTCCCAATGCCAAGAAATCTGGTTAGTAAAGTACCAGATTCTTTTATTTGATTTTATTTGATTTCATTTGATTTCATTAGGGACCATCAGCCTTGCTGCTTAAGTGCCCAACTACTGTTTGCAGTTAAACATTCATTAGGGAATCCCCAGTGGGTTCATTCATTTCACTGAGGTCCAATTACAGTGCCACAAAAGCAGTTTTTGCAGCAATTAGCTGATTTTTCCTGTTTATGTTCTGTGTCTTTAGGAAGACGACTATTTTGTGGAGGTCAGATTTTTAATTAGGTGCAATTTAGGGCCGATAAGAAAACTGATAATTTACTAAATAGCTGTGGTGGACTTAACTGCTCAGAGCAGAGGTAAATAACACAACAGGGACACTAGGAATAAGCTCTCCTGGTGCGCAGAGCTCAGAGCCCTGTAGTGTAAAGAATAGATTACGTGTTAAATGGCTGTCAGGGCCCTCATTCCATTGCCTCTATCGCCAGTCAGCCTCACCTCAAGAGCCACCACGTTATCAGCAGTGGGTACCGGGAAACCAGTCTGGAAAAGTACCTGCAGAGAGCTGCTGGCTTCAGGTGGCTGCAAAAAAGATCTCAGGGTGAAAGAAAACAACAAAAAATCAGGTTCTGCTCCCTGAATATTTGGCAGCACGTTTATTAACTTCTTCATGCCACGAAGCCGATGATATTAACGGGTGTGTGAGGCATGCTTACAGTCGCTGTACGTTCGGCCCAAAGTGGATTACTATGTAATAGATTGTATTTCTGCAAAAGTCTGTGCTCTCTGCCCTTTAACAACACTTTATATTTTCAACGATGTGCACAGGTTGCCTTACACTTTGGGAAACAGAAGTGTGAGAGTAGAGGAAGAGCACCCCTTTAAAGTGAGGTCTTCATGGAATCATAAATATCTTCGGAAAAATTCTAAGCAGTCTCGCCACCCCAAAATTTGCTCATCTAAAGACCATGATAGCTGAATTTCAGGCATCGTATCACAATGAAATTTCTGAAGAGACTCACAGCTGGCTGAAATGTCTCTCTCTAACAGGAAATAGGTAAGGAAGGACCAGAAGGTCACTGCATTTTTTCTTCAACCTTTGACCCAGGACTCAACTGCAAAGTCGTAGCCAGGCATGTAAAAAAGCAACACCATCAAGAAGTGTAAGTTACAAACACTGAAATTTCTTTGCCAGTCACCATTCCTGGCAGGATTTATAAAACCATAAAAAAGAGTAGGGCAGAAATTCCTGTACCTTCTAGTGGGAAAAAAAAATGTTCAATTAAGCTGTAACTGTGCAAAGAAAATGTATGATGGCTTTGTGTCTGATTGTATGCAGAAATATAACAACAGAATAATTTTGGAAAATCTGGTATCTTGATGAAAACACACTCTACACCATGTCTCTTGCTCTTCTCATGAAATATCCCCATGCTGGCATGCAGTCCATAACCATGGATACAGTTTTTAAGTTTTTTATACTTGAAAAAAATAAACTAAACCATAAGTTTTCAGAAAACTTTAGATCATGAAAATCTGTTATTAGGCAGTTATTCCCTTTCTTATTTAGATAGCCAAAAAGGCATCACTCCTTTTGTCAATTCATCATTTTTCCTTGTACATAGAAACAAGATTGAAAGATGCTGGCTAAAAAACCCCGAGAAATTAAGCAGTTACATTTCAAAAAGCTGAAACCAATCTCACAGATCAGCAGTAAACCAAAGACGATGTCTATAAGGTGGTCTGAAAGGAATCTATGCTGTGGGTGTATAGACAGTGACTCTATGGTCTAAGCTACTTAATACAATGTGAGTTCTGTTCAAACTTGCATCCTATTTTCAATGAGGGGTCTTAAATCCATAAAGTAACAGAATAACAGGAATGCGTGAATTCTTTGCACCCAGTCAAACATGCATAGAGTTGAGGAAGGCCTGTCTTTTCTAATATTTTTAAAAATATTTTCCACATTTCAGAGAAAGATTTGAGGGTTTTCAAGCAAATGAACAATTCTGTAAAAATGTTATTACAAGAATACAATACAACAAGCAACACACTTTGCAACATTAACTCCTAATTACTTTGGAAAGCAAATTTCATTTGGAGTCCAGCTTGACTTGCAAAGAACACAGGGTGGTAATTAATGACAAACAGCCACTGAAGTAACTTTGTATAAATAATGTGCTGAACTATGTCCCAAAAGGGCTAAAACAAGCACACGGACTTCAGCATGAACTCAGCCAAATGAAAAAAAGGGAAAAAAATATTACAAGTGACTCAATTTCATCCTTTTTATGCTTAGCTGTTCCCTCAGTGTATTACACATCATATCTCAAAGGCCAGGTTTTTTGTCATTAACATAATCAGAAATGCAATTTTCATAATACAAGTCCTATAAACAATGAGCTGAGGGCAGCTAGGGGACAGGTGTCATTCGCAGCATGTAACTCTAGTGGAAAGACAGATACAATTAAGTGACAAGGAAGCATTACTATTACAGTGAGAATAACTTCCAAATACATGACATAGAGAGATATTTTCACAGCTCAGAGAGGCATCCCAGTCAAATATCCTGTTACTTGCCAGTTCACATCCCTCTGCATAGGAAGAACAGTAGGGCAGCAGGAACTAGGGACAGAAATTAGTTGTTAGACCATAGGATCTTAGGTCAGTTCAGGTCAGAGGAGACCAGACCCAATCTCCTGCTCAAAGCTGGGTCAACTTCATTCATTCTCTTGTGACAGCATATACCTAAACTAATTCAGCTAAAATGACATATATATATATAAAATAACATATAGTGTGTATATATGTATATAGATATATATATGTATATTAATTATGGCTATTAAAAAGTTTTACGAGTTAATCCTGGTTTCTTAAGGAAATTGATGATATCACACTCTAGTTACTGTCAGGTGTTGGCCCATTACATCCCTATTTCGCAGAAGGCTTAGAGGTGTGAAGTCTTAAGGAGACAGAGAGGAATGGTGGTGGTGTAAAGAGCCCAGCTGTAGAAAAAGCTTCATACAAAAATTTACCTTAGTAGAGCCAGCAAAAACCAAATATCAAACTTGAAAAGTGGGCCTCATATTACTTCTTTTTACATACCCCACCTCTTCCTTAGATGCAGATGGAAAACAGAATGACAGGCTCAGAAGGGGCGAGCACTCAACACTTGCAATTTAACTAGAAGCCCAAAGTAATGGAAATCCCATAAGAAAGGGAATTTTCTGCCATTTGCAGGATAGTTAGACAATTTGAGGTGGTCTCAATGAGGCCATCTATTTGAGGACCTTCTCGGGCCTTCAGATTTTCTTTCCCTCTGCATAACAACCTACAAATGAATCCAGTACTTCTGGACCTTCTTAGAGGTCAAAGAAAGCTGCTTATCCTAAAGTTTTATTTCACCATCCTGATTTTCTCCCTGTGAAAACCAAAAAATATTCCCAAAGACTTCAGCTGTAGAGGGACCAAGTCCTGGAAAGCAGCATTGTAATCATTACATGGGCAAGTGATTAACCATTTCTTGTAGGTATTTCTTCCATGTTGCTATACTGGTTTGGAGAGTCCAACACAACAGTCAGGTCGCAATCTGCACTGCTCTGTTCACCTGTTCAGACTTTCCTCTCAAACAGTATTTTGAAATCCAATAGGTGCCAATTCTGCACACAGCCTTACAAAAATTTCTTCAGAACATTATTTAGTTAAGCTTCAAATTATATTTTGCAGATTGTTAGGCCAGAAAACTAGTTGAGGTCAGCTGATATTTAAAAACTAAATGAAAACAGGCAACTGCTTTGTTACTTTAACTGTACATCTCAAAACTGACTGCTAAGCATTCATGTGCCGCACGACATGTACAAGGTGGGCATCTTTTTTAGTAATGGGTCAGCAACCTTTTAGAGAAATACAAAAGGAGAGCAAATAGAGAATCATTCTTAGCACAGTAAGAGCTTTTGAAGGTTCTCCTGACTTCAAACATCACAGGCAAGAACAATCTTAATAATGAATACTACAATAGCACAAAATAACCTGTTACACTGAGCTACACTGCAGGTCTAGCATTACTTGATTCAATGTGTGTAGGAAGTGCAGTGATGATGCTTTTGAACAAAACATTCTCATGTGTAAGAATTTATTGCTAGGTGTGTTTTGTCAGTCACCAAGAAATTCACTCAGAAATTACATTTCCTAATTATAGGACACCTGTGGAGACAGAAGATTTATTAGTTTTACTTATTTTGTCACTGTGTTTTGCACAGAGAAAGAAAAATAAAAAGAAAAGAATTTCCTTTCTCTTGCCTTCCTACTGTCATTGCATAAATGGTAGTTACTGCATTATTATTACTGATCTGCACATTAGAAAAAGAAGACTGGTCAAATATGGTCAAGTAGCCAATTTTCAAATATGATTCATTTCTCTGATTTAATATTCTAAAATTTTCAACTGTGTGAACAATTCTGGGTGAACAATAAGTATTTTTTTAATAAGCCTGTTTCCAATAAAGGAAGAATTAAGGGGAAGGAGCAGAGGGGAATTGAGAAAATTAGCAGTTCAGCTGATCTGCTAAATTTTGAAACAAAGAAAAGAAGTACAGTCCAAGGTGTAATAACCTTTAGATGCAAGCGAGCCAGAGCAGTATTTTGCACCTGAACTATAAAACCACATACTGAAAACTAACTTCACTGCCAAGTTACATGCCATGGAATCATTCCGCATTTAATGAAATCACACGGGGTGTAAGTCAGGCCAGAAATCTAGCCTTAGTTTTAATTTGAAACTGACAAAAATTTAGCTGTAAAAAAGAACATTTTCTATTTAATAGTTTTAGATACTGTGCATTTATTCAACTACCCTAGTTATTACAGTCATCACCTGGACTCTGTTTCATCTCAGTCTTTTTTTTTCTGAAATTATTTCATCTGTTGTTTCCAAACATAAATGTGACAATGATTTCATATTCAAAAACACAAAGCAATTCAACATTCCTTGTCTTGAAAGTCTCCTTAGAAAAGACAAGCTACAAAATTATTAAACAGCAACTAGATACCAGCAAGCCTCAAGAACACTGTGCTCCATAAGAAATCCCAAGAGCAACAGAGTTGACAGAGGGATTCAGATATTCAGGTGACTTCAGAATAAAACCTTTATCTGAACATCGCCTTTAACTCATCTTTAACTTTACATAAATGGGAGGAGGAATCCCGTTACTCAACAGTCTGCAGTCACACGGACTGAAGGTGTGAAAGAGTACGTACTGCGACACATGAAAGCAACCCACATCTTTCCTGTAAAACTTCTCCCAAGTAATTGGAACAACAGAAGATGAGAAGACAATAATATGTGTAATACATCATATTGTCTAGGAATAGCTTGTTCACTGCTAGTCTAGCAGACGCACTCCCAAAGCTCTCCGTGCTTTCCCATCGTTTGCCATGATAATATATAGCATGTAGACTTGCTTTTAAGGCTAGTGAAGACACTCCAGGCAGGAATGCCATGCATTAGATACTTCTTCAGTGCTTAGTTTGTGTGCTCAGTGCTCACCACCTTGAGCTTGGTACTGATGTAACACTTGCAGCACCTCCAGAGAGGAACCTTTACCATGAGCTCATCCCAGGAGCACTTAGGTGGTAGCCAGAGGAGTGCTGCTTCTTACACCACTGGTAGCCATCGCTGTGTCAACACCCTGTGAGTCTGGGACATGTGAGGTTCCAGAAGAGTGAAAAAGGAAGGACAACAATCAATATAATATATAATATATATTATAATTAATATATATTATAAGTAATATATATTATAAGTAATATAATAGTGCTGTGCACTCTTGAAGACTTCACTTCAAGCTGTCACAACTTGGACCTGGGAAAGGCTCAGTTCTTTATGGTACCCAAGCATACCTGAGTTACTGGGAAGTATTAACCTTGAGTTTATACCTGTCACATACTGCCTACACAACTGATGAGGCCAAGTTTGGATGACCATACCGTACTTCGGAGGAACTTTTTAAACATTGTCACGATGGTCAGGCACCTTTTTATGACAGATTCCATGAGTAAAGCCAGCTGGGAAAATATGGGCAAAGTCTTCCTCAAAACATGACTGGTAGCACCAATGCCTCTGCCAGGCTCTTGTCTCTTTTGACCATCTCCCTTTCCTCTTTTAAACAGCTATCCCTATTCACTGCCAGTCCAGAACCTCTCTCCATTGACAAAACTGCAGGCAATAGTGGAGTCACCAGCTGGGAAATCAGGTGGGAGCCCTACCTGCCAGCTCCTGAGTTCTGGCCAAAAGACCAGGATATTACAGATAGCAATGCAATATTACTAGCTAGAAAATTGATCACTCAGGCACACATTCCTGGAGCCTGTAACACAGTAGAATAGATGCAGCTAGTGAGAGCTATGGCACTTGGCATCATATCTGTCACTGAACATGACAGGAGGAGCTCTGCTTCCTTGCTTTTTAAGCAGAGAAGTGTTTCTCCCACTCTAGGCAGATAGGGTAGGAATGGTCATACAAATGCACTGTGTTTGTAACTAGATCATATTTTTATATAGTATGAATAACCTCTCCACTACAGAACCATCTTTGCTCTCCCATCTCTCTCCTCCATCTGGTGGTCCAGCCTGAATCCTCACGTTGTTTCTGGGAAATTGGCCAATCTAAAAGCATCAGCCCTGAAAAAGTTCCTAAGAAGCAGCTTGACTCGCAGTATCCCTTTTTCACCCAATAACAGCTTGTTTTAGCTGTAACAAAATGGCAAGAAAGGAGGGGGTTTGCCACTGGAAACTAATACAGGTGTCTCCAGCTCCTTAGTGGCAGAGATTTTTCCACAAGACAGCCACTCCAGCATCCAGTAGAGCACAATTCCTGTAGCAAATCCAGATCCCACTTGCAGGGAATGCTAGTTTAAAGGCTCAGGTTTGCTACCTGCTCTCCACCTGAATGCAGTACACACTCGATTTATTGCAGAGCAGCCTCAAAATCTGCCAACTACCGTGACAGTGACATAGTTTTTATTCAGCAAAAGCTTCTGTTTGCTCAGGAAAGCCTTCAGCTATCTCCTGCCCAGCTGGGGATCTCTGTTCCTGGGGACAATCTGAAAACACATACAGAGTGCCACAGGGGGATTACTGACAGGCTGGTCTTTCACAGAGTTTTCTTTACCTGTCTGTAATTGAGGATGATTCAGTCTGTCCCTAGACCTGCCTTTTCTCCTTTCCCCCCATTCTCCCTTGCAGAAGTAGAAAATGATACTGTTGTGAAGAGTTTACCTCCTGGAAAATGGGGCTTGTTAGCAATTACTGAAAGCACATTGAAAGTTTCATTTCACAAGCCATTACACAAACCAACCCGATAGACTTTGAATAGCCCTAGTGACAAGTCACTCCCTCCTGCTCCATTCATGACATATTAAGTAAGACTAGTGCCTGCTAGAACCACATCAGAGAAACACACTGGCCACTGAATATTCACTGGGAGCCATAGAGTAACCCATAGAAGTGGGCAGTGCTTCCCACAGTGTACGTCCTAAGCAATTTCTACCAAGTAAGATGGAGCTGGAGTACACATGTTGGCAACTGTGAAAAATTGGATAATTGTTTTATTCTGCTGCTAAGGGAAGAGTGCTTGGCAAAAGAAACAATTAAAGAGTAATGAGACAGCTTTGGCAAATGGACAATATGAATTGTTGTTTGTTCCGCTTTGTCCTTTACCTTAATGCATACACAAAAACTGCAATCTGAAATTTAGTCATCTTGACTGGGAAAATAATGCTGAAAACACCGTGAGGAAAAAAGAAAGATATCTTATTATTTCAATATCGTGTATGGTACTAGAATGCTTCTGTTCATGTTCCTCAGACTGTTTCTGTGTTATTCATGTAACTACTTCTTAAAATGACCTCGATTACCAATAATATCTATGTAGAAAGTGGAAACTGCTGGAAAGACAAGAAATATGGCACAAACAGGAGCAAAAAGAAATAAAATTAAACCCATTGTTTGAAACTTTGCAAATCAAGAAAGTCTTCTGATGAGCAGAAAGACACTGATCAGGAGCCTTGCATCAGTTGCCAAGCAGTTCATCAAATGGCTTAGATACACATAAAATCACAGAATCATAGACTGGCTGAGGTTGGAAGGGACCTCTGGTATAGTCCAAGCCACCTGCTCAAGCAAGGCCATCTGGAGCTACTTCCCCAGGACCACGTCCAAATTGCTTTTGAGTACCTCCAAGCATGGAGCCTCTCCGAGCAACCTGTGCCAGTGCTTGGTCACCCTCACAGCAAAAAAAGGGACTGATGGGATCACTTGGAAAGGTAGGCTCAGGGCATGACTGTACCATGAAATATACATGTACATGTGCACATGTGTGCTTGCATTTCATGAGAGCGTGTGCAGCCCTGCTACTGCAGTTTCTGGCTGGAGGCCAGGGACACAGTCTGGGGTACAGTGAGAGTTTGCAGGTACTTTCTTCTGAAATGTTTGTTTTTCTTTCTCACTGGTTTCTAACATGTTCAGCATATCAGTGAAACAAGAGGTAAACATGGTGCTGTCTCAGATTACATCTGTTCCCCAGGCGGTCTCCAAAGCAAACATTGGTCTCCCAATGAAAAATACAGCTATTACCCATTATTGGACATATCCAGTCTCTGCCTGACCACCAAGTTGCACAGTTAATGGATCTGCTCATTTCTAATAAAAATAAACCAGACAAAGGAAGTGGCCAGCTTAAGCTGAACTTGAAGAGAAGAAGAAAAGAGATTTAATAAAAAATACTCAAGGTTGACATTTCCTTTTTATTTGAAACATTCCTTTCTCAAGAATGACACGATCGCACAGATACTATTGGTAAAGCCACACACTGGTGCCAGATTTTAAGATCTTTACCCATATGGCTTAATTTTGGAAGCAGTAAAAACCAAAAGGGAAAATCCTCTGGCCCTGTTGTTTCACAGTTCAAGCTTCAAGTTAAAATATTTCAAAACAGAGCATAAAAGTAAACCAGTCAAAATTAACCAAGCCACTTCTTATAGAGCTAGCAGAAACGATATTTAAAGATTGTACCTGTATTCCCTGATTCCCTTCCTGTCTATTCAAGTTATTTAGGAATCAAGTCAGTTTGTATAAAGTGCTGATCAAGAAAAGCTCCAGTAGAAACAGTCTACAAACCACAGTTTTTTGAAGAGAAATTTTGCAGAATACATCCTAGACTTTTTTCTTTCCAGAGAGTAAATTAGTTAACATGTAGAAGATTCCTTCCGAGTTGTAATACTTTTTATTAATCCAGGATCCACATTTCTACTGAATATAAATTCAAGTGTTTTAAACTTCAAATAATTTAGTAAAGACATACCTTAAATCTACACAAATTATTTCCAAATGAAAGTTTGAATTTCTTCCTAGAATTCCCTAAAACTGTCAGTGAGACTGTCCTTTCCTTTCCTGTAAATTTTGGTTATGAAAACTTATATTTTTAGCAAAAAACTTCGAACAAGAAAAAAATAATTACCTGAAAGAGATTTCTCTGTCTTGCAAGAGGCATTGAGAAACTACAACTGCATTATGCTTTCATTGCTTTTTTCTGCAAAGCAAAATTGCACATATTTTCACATTAAGTATTTTTGATTCACTGAAGAAAAACAGGATGGGACCAGGAGAAAAGAAAACCAGAGACTGTAATTTCACTATTCTTTCCAAAGATTTTGATTTGTATTTTCCAGCAATGACCTTAATGTCCCACAAACGAATTTACCAAATGCAGACAAAACCATGAACTGATTTTTACGTTGCAGAAACCGGCATATTCTCTGCTAATTGGAGATCCCAGGCTTCATATTGTGACAACCCACAGAGAGCTTTTGAAAAGAAACCAACAGTGGTTTTTTCTCCAATTTCTGGAGGGATTTCAGGATTATGAAATATCACACTTTAATTCTTTAATAGAAATGAAGAATTTCAGTTGAAGCAAAATCTCTTAGTCGTAAGGCAGTGGATATTGGTTGTGTTATCAGTGTGACAATTCTTCCGTTTTCAGCTGACCTAACTGCTCTCTTGGCAAGCAGACAACACCAAACCCACAACCAGAATGCTAGCACTCAAAAGTGGCTTACACTGCTTAAAGAGAGCTGCTCTCACAGCTGCAAAAATGTTCCATGTCAGCTAATAACAATACTGGTAAAACAGAAAAGGGATGTAATTTGGAGGTGTCTGACCTTTAAGAATGTCTTTTCTTCCATCACTGATTGTTCTGATCAGCCTTTATGAATTAAATCAAGCCAGAGTTACTGGTATGGCCTTAAGCCTCCATTAATTTCTGAATGTGTGAATGAACATGCACTCCCCCCACAAGAGCACGCTGCATACCCAGCTTCTGGGTCATTTGATCCTCTGCCCTGCAAAAGGACCTGATTGTGCTACCCACAGCTTCTCATAGACAGAGAGAGCAAGGTCACTGTGTGGGAAATGCATTTTATTTCCTAGTCTAGTTTCAAAATATCATTTGTGTTATCATATTCATCTAAAGGTAATGAATTTTTCCTATTCTCCCTCTCTCTGTAGACCTTCTGTGAATTCCATTTCATCTTTCATAAGCACTAACTTTAAAAATATGAACCAGACATAGACTGTCATGGCTTCTTTGGTTTCAGTGGAACCATCATGAGGAGGTTGAGCCTAAGACTCTGTTTATACAGAGTCAGCAGCAGCAAAGTACATTGTAGTTTCATATCATTCTAATCTAACTCCTCTATGTCTTGTTATCTACTTCAGCAAATTAGCATATAAAACATATAAATGATTCGCAAAAATTAACTGTACATTTCTACTTTAACTAACAATTTGCATGGCATTACAGGGTAGGGGGGTGGGAAGATTAGATTTTCAAGATACGAACAAGCATTATTTTGCAATCTTTGGCCTGTAACTGAAAGATAATAGTTTTAATTTGCATTCAAATAAAGTAAATCTCTCAGTGTAAAAGACTTTTTATAGTTCCCATAAGCCAGAAACAGATTAAAGTGTAGACAGTGTAAGGAGGACAGGAGGATAAATCAACTAGACAAACAAGATGATCAAAAAAAAGGAAAAATAATCCTTTCTAAATGTTCACTTATTCAGCTTCACAAATCTTGTGGACTGGACAAAAGTATGTGTGATCTCTCCAGGTTTCTGCCATTAAAGTTTTGGCTTTAGCTCAAAAGGCAAGGACCTTTATTTAGGGATACCAAGCCTGGAAATACTCTTCCTCTTGTTTATTCCAAACCCTTTTATTTGGAGACCCTGCCAATCTACCAGGAAGGACTAAGTACCATCAGCTCCTCAGACCAAGTATTTTGCCAAATATGCCTGTATTGTACCTTTACTGTGGCAACATGAAACATGGTTTTCTGGTTCTGAAAGTGTAATGTGCCCACGGTTTCCTCTGAAGTCAGTGATGATTATCAGTGTCCTCAAACTCTGAAGGAGACCTGCCAGATTTTCCCCCTGGGGAGTCACTGAAACAAGGTATGTGTCACTCTCAAAATTATTTTTGCTATTTATTTGGTTATAGTTTAATTTAATGCATGTGAGCAGCTCTGAGAACAGATATCAAGAACAGGACACTCATTTACAGTTTGGCAAATGAAGCATGCAAGATAAATAAGCATATGTCTCATAATATATGATCTATGAGCCAGACCCCTGATTTTTGTCCAGTTGCTGTTTTCTGTCCAATGACACTCCTTCACCGGAATGGTCAAGCTGTTTTTCCCTCACAGCCTGGGATTTAAGATATTCACATGGGAGATGTGCTTCCGGCCTCCTTTGGGAACAGTAGATTACAGAGCCTTTGCACCCAGATGAGCACATTAATCACAAGGCGAATTTACAAAAGGCTTGTTTTACCTGCTGACAATGCTCTATGAAAGTTAACCCAGCTCAGTCCTTTAAAAGAAACTCTTTTGGGTCCCCGCCCTCAGGAAGGAATGCCAGCCCGTGGGTCCTGTGGAGACAATACCAACAGGTCAGCTCTGAGAAGTTATAGGAGTTAAAGCCAATCCTTCATTGAGAATTTTGTCCTGGTTGGCTGCAATTCTCCCTCCTTTTGCTGTTATTCTGCCCTTTGTATGAGCCCTTCTTTTGCCAGGAACTGCACAGAGAAAACTGTTAACCCGAGGCTTT
Source organism: Corvus kubaryi (assembly GCF_017639235.1). Classification (NCBI taxonomy): domain Eukaryota; kingdom Metazoa; phylum Chordata; class Aves; order Passeriformes; family Corvidae; genus Corvus; species Corvus kubaryi. The sequence continues at coordinate 5,974,274 of NW_024582057.1, forward strand.
GGATTCCACTTTGAGCTGGCACTCCCCAACATCTTAACAATGGGCCTAGCATTAAATGGGCTTACTATTGGGTTAAGTGCAAATAATCCATGTTTTTCAGGTTGCAAAATAAGGGAAGTGAAAGTATAAAAGTGACAACTAATTTGAGAATTCTACTTAACACTAAATTATGAGTGCCACAAGTCTTGAAACCAGGGACCAGTTCCATGAAGCTCCCATCTATTTATAAGCATAAATGTATATACCTAATTAGAAAATTATTTACAGTAATGCAGTTATTGATTAAGGTTCATGTCCATACATTCATAGGTATACATTTTGTTGTGAGGACTGTAATTTCAGTACACTGCGAGAAGTATGGAATTGATCTGCCCTGACAGATGTAGGAACTTGTCAGGAACAGCCCTTGTATGGCTGAGTCTTCTACCAACACAATATGCTTCAGTACAATTGTTTTGAGGGAAACCATGTAAGGAAATGGCTCAAAGTTTTTTGTCTGGCTTCCTATCTTAGCCAAAAAGCCTTGGGTTTTAATACAGCCAATGAAAGAGAAGCCTAATCAAAAACTTTTGAGAGATCTAAAACCCTTTTCTCCCTAAAGGCACATCCTCCCACCTCTCATTGTAATCAAAGATTGAATTTGGCCTCAAACGGCAGTGTCATCACCTGTGACAACAAAGACTGAGGAAAGGTTGTGCCCTTGTACCACATATTTTTTACACAATGAACAAAAAAAGTAACAGTTTGGGGTTTTCTAACAGAAGATCAAGTTTTAGACTGTGTTAAAACCATTCTGAATCAAACATTAGAAAGCATCATGCATAGTTCCTAAAAAACCATCTCGCAAGAAACTGTGTGTCTTTTGATTAAAAAGCAAAGGCAGGATGGTTTTGTGGTATTTTGTTCAGTTTTAAGCCAATAAGAGGCAGGAGCTTCATGAAGGCATAGTAGCTGAAAATAGCATTCCGTCCTCTCACTACATGACTGATCTTTGTTTTAGAAAAGAGTATTTAGGAACAGCTCTAACAATATGTAAGTTTGTTTCATTTGGACATGAAAAGTTATGAAAAGGCTGTATTTTTTTCTAGGGATATCTCTCTCTGCATATATATATATGTGTATGTATATATATATGTATATATGTATATCTTTAAGGCTGCTTTGAGAAACTATGGTTTTTAAGGAATGAGAATAAAACTCAAACTCTTTCCATTTCTGGAAGAGTCTGTATTTGAGGACTGTATATTCAACTGGGAAGACAAACTTTTTTGTGCCATGGCTTTACAATTACCAGCTTCACTGACTTTAAAGAGAAAATGGCAATTTTGAAAATGGAAAGAAAATGACAACCTATGTCACTGAACTTTCATAGCAGCTAATGCACCTTCTTATTCTTGGCACTAAGGTTAATGTTATTATTCGTATGCTTAAAGTTAAATGTTCTGATGATCAAGACTACAGAGCACATCTTGGTTCTCTGTAAGAAACTGTGTCTAAGTTTCTTACAATAAAAAAAGACCTTTTCTTTGTGCAAATAAAATGTAAGAAATTATGCAAAAAATAAGGGCAGGGTTAATACTTTAAAGCAAAGAACAGATGGCAGTGCAGGAGGAGAAAAAGTGAAACAGCCTTGGAAAAAGGGAACAAGTAGGGGTCTTTGGGTGACCCAGAGGACCATTCCTCTTTTTGAGGTGGTAAAAACATTCTAAACATCCCACTCAGTCATGATGACATGCATACACAAAACAAAACAAAATGGAAAAAAAAGAAATAAGTGGTCAGCCTCTTATTTAGCTATGACTAAAGCTATTCTGAAATTCAGAGCAAGATCAACATTGGGTTCCTCTCTTGGTAGATAAGGCATTCCTCTACAGCATGAGGCACAACAATAGGTGGCAGGATGCAGGTTGCTGCAATAGCAGGCATAAATGCACCTTGTTTGTAGGAAAAAATACCTTTCTTTATATAAATTAAAAATATAACCCTGTAAGTGTGCCTTCTACACTTTATTAAAAAGTAAGAATGAAATGCAATCAAAAAATCCAATTTACTTTAAAAAAATGTTAGAGCAATGCAAAACTGACTATTACTTATGTTTCTAGGCACAGGGCAATAAAGTTTCAAGACCCATCTGTCATTGCACCTGAGTGGCCGTCGCAGTACGTATGTGCAAGTGCAGAGGGCTGAATTCAGCACTGCCATAAGTGGGGGCACCTGCAATGAAACTGTTTATCCAGTGCCAGTGGTGAACTAAGCCCACAGTGTTCAAAAGGAAAGGTTTTATAAAACATAACAGAATCTGCTGACTATTTGATGACTGGATATCTTTGAGGGAACAGAAATGAAGTTCCTCGGTGGCCTTTTACAGTATCCTCTCCACTAATGAACATCTGGAGTTCTTGCTGCTCTCTCAATTTCATTCAATCTAATCCATACTGCATTAGACCTTTATGTGTTCATGATAAACTGGCAGCAAAGACTTCCTTAAATAGAAAGAGAGGATAAAGACAATTTTTCCATTAACAATACATTTCCCTTTGGAGTCAGAGGTACAATATTGGTTTGCTCCAAAAGCAGAACATAAACTGACTAGTATTTGTGAAATGTTATTATTATAGCTTCTACCTGGAGATGTTTTTTGAACAAAAGCCTCAAGACTATTCCTTCTCACAAATCAAACTAAGATACCACATACAAGCACAGGTCCACCATAAGATACATTGGAAAAATTAATTCACACAAATTACTTGTTTTGAAGTGTGTGGTTCTCACTGATTTATCAACCAGGTGCTCCTAAAAGAAGCACTGCTTCAGTTCAACCCTTCTGCAAGGATTGGGGTATGAGCCAGCAGTCACTACTGTCTGCTGGGACAAGGTGGTGCTCATAGTCCACACTCCAAGATGCTCACAGTGTCTGAACCACATAGTTTTTTGACTGTTACAGTCTCATGGAAGTCAAACAGGAGATGATTGCTTGTTCTGTCAGAGCTCCAACTTTAAACATTTCCATTCCATTTCTTTACTAATGCCATCTTGCAAACATGGCCTGATTGCTAGGCAATTCCTCCAAAATACCACAGGATCACCTACAAAAATTTTTCTGAAAATGTGCTCCTCTTCCCTGCTGCCAGCCTCCAAAGTCCATCACGGACAGCAGAGTCCTTCTCCTGCATTTCTTTAACAGCAACTCACCCACAGCAATCTGGTAACACTCACTTCTCTCTGAATCATTGTTTATGCTCTTCCTTTTCAGCAACTATTCTATAAATAAAAAACCATTCACATGCTCATAATAAAGAAATAAAAGCCTTGTAAACCTACTGATACTATGCTGAAGATTATATTTGCAAGGACGTTACTGAAAACTTCTGTGTGGTACATTTAGCCAAGCCTGTTAAATCTCTTTCTGCCCATTGTTTTTCTCTGCTTTTAGTGCATTGGTGTTCCTTCCAAAACGGTACTCTTAAATGACTTCCCACTGCATTTAATTATTCAAGCATTTCCCTTTTCCCTTCAGCCTTTTCCCTTCATGAGTTTCTCCACAGCTTTTAAAATCTGTCCTTTGAAGCTTATCCATCACCACTATACCTGTTTTTTGTGGTCAGACCCATCACATTCCTCTGACATTCCGGGTGAAGCTCCTAGGCTGATGTAAGTGCTACTGACTGTCACAAACCTGTGCTCCTTTCCCACTGCCAAGAGCCCCCAGGCTTTGATGTTTCATTATTGATTTCTCCACAGTTTTCAATAATCAGCCTTTTTTTGAGCTTCAGCAAGTGCCTAAGACAAGTCTCCTTCCAAACTTTCCAAACTTACTTTTCCCCTATTTTTTTTTATTATTTGGCAGGTAGAATTGTTATGAGTCCTCTACTCTGAAGCTCAGAGGCAGAAAAACTTTCTCTGTATGGGATAATGCTGTGCTGGGCTCCAGCTCAGAGCCTCTGATAGTAAGGAAGAGAGCACATTAGTAGTGTATCTCTCTGCTCCTTCTTTTCTTTTTGGCAAGAACTGCTTCTCTAAGCCAGCAGGTGTTTAATGCTATTAAATTTATGGGTAGTGAAAGCTGTTGAATTTTAAAACATCTGGGTAACATAAATTATCAGAACTTCTTTTTTTTCAGTGTAAAGCTGAAAAATGGTTTTGAGATCTGCAGAGAAGCATTAGCAGCACTGACAAAAATGTGTTTATTTTTAATATTCGACCATATGACTCGGGGTTCCTACAAGGATCCTCATATTCGTAGTTACAGTGCCATAGATTGTGAGCTAAGAAATTCCAGGTAAATCTCATCAACATTCAATTTTTGGGGTGTTCCACGTGGATCATGTAATATGCCAGAAAATGTCAAAAGCCATGCTGTTTCTCGCATGGTGTGCAACCTCCTGGATCTCCTTCTGCAGGGTTTGACCCACATTCTTCTTCCTCACATAGGTCTGGCTGCTCTTAGCTACAGTATATATTGAAAAGTGTAAGAGGGGGAGGGGGCAGAAAAGGGGAAGGAAGGTTTTAATTTAGAGAAGTTCACTGGTTGCTATGATGTGAAAGAGCTAGTGAACAAAGTGAGCAGGTAATAAGAAGCATACAAAATGCTTTGAAGTGTTTAATTTGCTTCACAGCCAATCCTCTTGACTTGAGTGGAAGTTTGAGTTTCTGAGACACTGAGGATCTGTGGCCCAACAGGACTGAGGATGAATGACAGCCATTGGATGATGACCTGCAGGATGCTTTATATCTTGGAGAGTCAAACCCTAACCTGAAGGCTTCTGAAGCCTCACTGATTCATCACAGACTTGTAGGCTGCCTGAGACAAGCCTTAGGACTACCATTGTGTTCCCAGGGTCTGGCATCACTGAGCATGGGATGTACTCAGGCTGTGAACAGAGAGGCATGATTTGACAATGTCTGTTGGAGCAGACCCAAGTTTCACTGACTCAGCTGCTCCCACAAGGCTGAGCACGAGCTCCACGCCACGTAGGAGACAACAAGTTTGCACCTATGGGGGCAAGACCGACATCCAAAAAGCAGCACAGGAGATGAAACATGAGGTCCCTGCCCAAGCTAGAAACATAATTCTGATAGCCTGTGTTTTCTTCTCTACAATATTCTTCTGCCACCTATTTCCTCTGTCACTCATACTTTCATTATGATTTTTTTTTTCTCCCCTCCATCAAGGTTTCCTAGAGCTCAGAACTGATCAACTCTATGAAGAATTTCAAGCCCATAAATTTAATACACAGAAGAAATACTGCAGTGGATTTTCAACAGTTATAATCATCAATGCATGAGAAATAGAAGCCAAGGAAAGAGAATGCTTCCCACAAATGTTTTTGTTTTGTTTTTTCTTTTAACAGCAGTTATTTTAAGCTTTGTTACACTAATGTAGTCTGTATAAACTAAGAAGATACATTTCCGACGTGGGTGATCGATGTCTGGTCTACATTAGCTGTAACACAGGAGGTAAGAGAAGGAAGAGGAAAGACATAACTACCCTATAGTGTGCATTAGGTAAACATTTCCATTAAAAGTATATACTGCATGCACAACTAAATATTTTCTCTGATATGATTCCCTGATGGAACAGTGACCTATTTCCAAGCACTTCTGATTCAGAGGAAGGTCAGATACAAATTAAAATGTGATTTCTGGCCTCCAGCTTTATAGTAAGCTGTGGCTGTTTAGGAAAAAAAATTTATATTTGGGTTAATATTACTACTCTGAACAAGGACTGAGTTGAAATACCAGTTAGGTACATTATCCCCTGACTAGCCTCAGTCATGTTACAGCTCTGATTTTCCCCCACAATGGAATAAAAAAATTATTATAATAAAATAATAATAAAAATAGTAAGCCTGGAAATGTCCAGGTCACCTTGGTTTGAGTGATGGTTAACCAACCTGAGTGCTTCCCTTCCATAGTTTTGCAGATCTCAGCCAAACACTTTCCCTGCACAACTGTGCTTTCCTCAATGAAGCAGCCTATTCTGGCTGCCCTACTGCAGCTGTGGAACATCTGGGTGGGAAGATCCTTTGCCTCCAGGACTCCCCACAGCACAGTGTGGTTATTCAAATGGTGCACACAGAGTGATTTGGTTCTCTACAGTTCCTGTTGTGAAATTTTAACCTACTCTGATTAATGTTTCTTTTTCTATGACTACCAAGTTATTGGAAGTTCTTTTCCTCTTACCCTCACCTTCCCTGGATATCATGTATAAAGACACATACACACATATACATATATAGGCATTATTAGACTTATTATTATTTCAAACCATTAAAACGCATGCTTTATAATAAAAAAATCTCCTCTTTTCCCAAAACCCATGGAAATTCTGTAGGTTCCATTTCATTCACTATCAAAATCCCCAGTTACATAAATTTTTACTTTTCCTATTTAAACTGACTTTTTAACCAGAAGCAAAACAAACACAGGCAGTTACTGTTGGCACATGTTCTTAACTTTTTTTTAACATTTTTCTTACCAACCATTCCCTTAAGCTACAGTTCAAAACCACAGCTTATTTTTTCTCCTGTACAAAGGGAAAGGTTCTATGTGTCATTTTCATGACTACACAAGGAAATCTATCATCATTTTTACTAACCAACTACTTCCCTTCATTCATCCCCAGATCTATCTCTATTGTTAAATATAGCACAATATAGAATAAAACCCTACACAATAAAGTGGTTACTCATCTAAAAATCAGGTTTCTTTGTTAACTAGTGATTTTCCATTACTCTCAGTGCCTGAATAATATCTTAAGAGCTTAAGGCAAAGGAAGTACTTAAAGACAGCATTCTACTTATTAAATACCAAACACTCTCAAAATATTCAGGGAACAAACTAGAACAATATTAGACTGCACGCTATAAATTTACATTATTTTAAAATTGTTTCCCCTCCAAATTTCACAGATTATTTTCCAATTGGTGGATGTTCCCCATAAAAAAGGGTGCTTAGTGAGGAATAAGGTGCTGGCAGCACATTATTTAAGACGTGGGACTCTGTGAAAGTGTCTTACTCTTCAAGAGCCCTGTTCAGGGCACTTCGAAAGCGAGAGAGAAATACCCACTTCAGCCCTCCAAAGACACCAGCAGAATACAAGCAACTCAGAAGAATGGCTGAAAATATTAATTTGTTCTCTAGGACTGTTTTAGTACAGCAAGATTTAACAGTTGGGCTCAAGGGTTAATCCTAAATTGGCTCTTTAATCAGAGGACAGTACAGCTGGGAAACTGAGGCACAGATGCACAGGACACTAGAATAGAAGCAATTCAGCATCATCACAGAGACAATTAAAGAGTAGGGAATTTAGGAATCTAATAACCCATATTGGAATTTAGCCAAGATGCTGAAGCAGATGCACAAAGCTGTTGCAAGGATGCTTTGTGTATTCTTTATCATTTTAATATCTTATGTTATACCATATGGTCCCACATTTCAATCATTGCGATATAAGCCTCAAAAGAGGTAAAAGAAACTGTTGACAAAACATTTATAGAGATTAAATTCCCTAAGGATCTTTTGGGTCTGGGATTTTATAGGCATTCCATTTTCAAAATGCTTCTAGACTTAAATAATCCTGGGGAAATATCCCTTTCTCCAGGGCACAGCTGGAAACACAAGACAGATACTGTGCCCAGTGATAGAGCAAAGTCCACAGACCAAAGAAAAATAGGAAAGAAAGACACTCAAAATCACTTAAGAAGGCCTGTGGCAAGAAAGAGAGGTACTCAGAGCAAGGGACATCAGGCCAGGAAAGAGCATGGCCAGGAGAAGCAGCCAGGAGAGCTACCACACAGCTGTTTCCTCTTCTGCCCCCTCTCCTAGATCTTTGTCCTTTAGCTGACTTTGACTGTCTGCTTCAGTAGGCTTCCTGCTCTTTGTAGATTTAAACAAATTCTTTATTATTCGCTTATATGCTTTTGGCTGTTTGCTTTGCAAAATGCCTTTTAGTATCCCCACATTTCTGTCTCATATTTACCTGCCATTAGTTATAATCCTCTTCATAAGCTGAGATTTTCCCTTCCGGTACAGAGACATGTTCAGCTTTTCCAGAATTTTGCCTTTACCTATACCTATTAATTTGCAATCCTACTCTTTGAGTTGCTTTTTTTTTTTTTTTTTTTTTTTTTTTTTCCCTCCTAGGGGTAGTCATTTATTACTCATTTTATGGGATGTTTAAGTAGCCCCCATGCTGAGCTGCAACACTTTAATTTCCTCACTTTTCACCTTAACATCTTTCTTACTAGCTTACTCATTTTTAAGCCTCCAATTTAGTGCACAATTTAGCATCAGTATACTGGTTCTCAGTACAATTCATCCTCTGAGGACACTGCTCAGAATTGTACTATTACTTAAGCACATCTATGTTAATGTCACTTTTGTGTGGCTGCATTGCAAGGCAGAGATACATGACCCTGCTCTATGTCAGCTCATCTACTGCTCATGGGGATACAGCAGCACACAAAGAGCACTGAATTTGCCCTGATTTTAAAGGTGGTCACTGGGAGCTCTGCCCCAAAACCAGCGTGTCCTGATAAGCAGTTTTACACACAGTAGATTGTGAGGCTCCTAGTACAGAAAACTCAGCCATGAGCAGTTGCTTAAGGGGGGTGGTGGTGGTGCTGAAGTTCAGTTGTTTTGCTTGAGGGGTTTTCATCAGTTTTGTGGTTACATGTGTGTTCTGTTGAGTTCTCCTTTCCACGGGTATAACTATACAAGAACTCTTATGAAAACAAAAACTGATCTCATTTTTTAAACTCCAAGGTAAGATAAGAAAGGGGAAGTTGGGAAAGGCTTTGTAATCACCTCCCTTATGAAGAATACAGTCACTCCAAGAGACGGCAGGAAAACATAGATCACACAAAAATTCAGGGATACTGGTAGCTTTTACTGAGGGTTTACCACACAATGCATGTGAACAAAATATCCCTTGACAGAAAACACTGATAACATTTGGTGTCTTCCAGAGAAAATGTTGATTTCCTTAAAACCTGTATTTGTGATAATTTCAAAGGCTTTTTAGTCTTCTGTACCTCCATGGTCTCTTTCGGGGTATGGTTTTTCTTTGTGGGATTTATGCAGCACCTGTTATAAGATGACATTAATCTTTGTTCAAATGCCTGGACCTCATTCTAATTTTGTGTTTATAGTAATCGCCTGTTTCAATTATGGCTGCATCTCTTATTTTTCCTTTCAAATGTGGAGGATAAATCACCAGAGTGCAAAAAAAACCCAAAGAAAACGATGTTTGTTCTTCAGACCATAATGTGACCCAGCAAAGTTGGTTACTTTATTTTTTGAAGCCAAGACCAGCTGAAAGTTCAAATATGTATTTATCACAACAATGGAAAACAAAAATTGGCTTCATTTCCTTTTCCTTTGTATGAAGCCATTACCAAACGTATTGGCTTAGAACCCTAGGGATTTGGAAGCAGTCAGATTTCGAATAGGAATAAAAATACTAGGATGTTTTAGCAATAAAAGAGCGAACCTGAAACTGCAAAGGAAAAAAAATAGTGAGGAAGCCAAAAACAGTCATAGAATTGAGACTGATGACTTTGTAATTGTAAATAATACAGTAAGGAAATTAACAGACTTGGGAAATGTGTTAGACTCGTGGAGAACATTAAAAGTTGATTCTTTTTAGTAAGAAAAGGGAAAGACCAAAGATGTAAGGACAATAAATTGACATTTTCTTCAGTAGGAAAAGGGTTAAAATACAAGTGACAGTGCAGGAGAAGGAGAACAGGGAAAATTACAACTTTGCTCTAGCCTTTTCTTAACTCCAAAACTGAATAACTCTGAGACATCTTAAAAAGCTCACTGTGTGGAGAAAGTATATTTTCACTCCTGTTGGCATCTGAAATGCCATTAACTGTGGGTTGGGGACTGTAGGCAAAAGCTTTGGTGCAAGTCTCAGTGGCACAGAGGGCATGTGGGGTGAGGCAATGCAGAGCAGTGGGAATGGCAGGCTCTCCACCCTCCTTACCACCCGCATCAGCTGCCCCAGCTCACTGCCAGCACAGAAAGGTGAGCCTTCAGCCTGTCTCTGCCATCTGTCCCTGATTGCCCCTTGCTTCTTGGGCAGTTGTTGCTTTTCCAACTGCATGTTGATGAGTTTTTTAGCTTCTGTAAGAGGGGAAAGATAACATTCCAGTAGACTTCTGCTGCAATATCCTTCCCTGCTCAAAATATTCAACAGGAAACTAAAGTTATTAAGCCATTCCCTGTCCAATAATCTCCTTAAAAAGACATCCTGGATCCAGTTGCTTTATGATGCTTCAGGTAATGCACATCAATAGATAGCTATAGAGTTATGTTCCAAACCCTATCCAAAATGGCCCATAATCAATTTTTTTACCTCATAGGAGATTCAAAATTCAATCGTCTGGAAGCCAAGGCAAGAGAAAGCTATGTTTAAACATCATCCCCTGCATGCCTGCAGAGTATAATACTTTTTAAAAGCTCATTTGACATATAGAAAAACATTTCACTATCTATAAACACAGTAGCTCTGTGTATAAAAGAGTGGGTAAATTAAACTATATGAATGAAAAAAGAGCTGAACTCTGGGAGCAAAAATCAGCTGGGTTAAAATGAGCAAAAGTTGAGGTTCTTTGTATCAAATACAAAGAGTGAGGAAGGAAAAATATTCTTCTGAAATATTCATGTTCTGAAAACATGCTTTAAGTATGTATAAAAATCCCAGCTTTTTACTTTTATCAGGTCATGACTTAGTCCCTGGATAGGCACATTTTGACCCAATAGCTCTCATTCTGGGATCAGGGCTTAAATGACCTATTTGGATCTCAGATAGAGCAGCTGCTCTGGGGAGAAGCAGACTCTCTGCAGCATCTGTCTTCCTTAATGGAAAGCAACTTCCTATTTGTTTACCTGCAAAAGGCTGCAAGTGCCATTAAAAGAGTGTTCAGGACAGTTTCAGTGTCATGCCCTGAGATATAAAATTTTCTTTGGTGTTTTACATTGGTTTCAGTCAGAAATTTTCAACCTGCTTTAATTTTCCTGTATTCCTTGCACCAAATATTAACAGTAGGAAACCTGAAACATCCCCAGTGTTACTAGAGTTGTGAAAAAAGGAGATACTTGGCTTACTGAATTATTTCCAAGTACTACTGTAGTTCCCTATGCATCCCTAGTATAAAGGGGAAAAAAGTGAAACGTAATCATGAAAAGAAAACCTGTTTGGATTGTTTGAAGTGTGAAGGTCTTGTGTTTTGTAGTTAGAAATTACACTTCTTTACGTGTTTCTTAATCTGATGCAGGTTTTTCCTTTTCTTTCCCTCTTGCTTTTAATTTGAAATGCCAGTCAAAGTTAACATTAGGAAAAACAGCAAATATAAACCTGGTAATTTATATGCATTCATGTTGTACACCCTAATAGCTCTCATCTTGGCAAAAGTTAGCAGATTGTTCTCTACTCTCAGGAGGAAATAGTATTCATTTTAGGTTTTAATGGAGCTTTAGGGTTATAGTAACTCAAATTAAACTAAATCATCATGAATTATTTCTGAATCCCATGTTATGTGCTCTCCTTCCTTTGTTGGTTTGTGAACATGTGAGTTTCACACAGTGGCAACTGGAAACTTGTGCCCTCGATAATATACAGCCCCTCAGTTTGAAGAGGAACAACAACACACCAGACCATTCCTGAAATGACAGGAGCCCTATCCCAGCAACAGTGGCACATGCAACCTCATGTCTGTTACTGTGCAGATTAATAATGATGTTATGGATGCAAAGAACTATGTCACCACAGCAACAGCTACGAGTATAAATTCTCATGCACAGGTACTTCCACCAGAACACTGCAACTGTACTGCCATTATGTCTCATAAATAGATGAGAAACTAGAAGCAGGCATTGGCAGTATCAACTAATTACTGCTATTCGGACAAATGTAATGTAAAGTTCCAAAAGTATTTTAGAATAACTTTTCTGCAGTTGAAAGAGCAAGACATTCAGATCTGTGAATAGAAAATTTCAGGTTATGTTTCTCCATTTAATCTAAAACCTGTTCCAATCTTAAATGGGAATGCACAGATAGTCAAGCCAACTGGTATGATAGTGGAAAAGGGCATACACCAGTATGAGAAGTTATTTTTAGCATAAATTTCTGTGACATTATCCATAGCCACCAAAACATAAATCTTATTTTAATGTTTTTCTCAGGAGGTTGGCATCCTTTCTAAGCTATCTTCCTGAACGATTTGTCTGCACTTGCCCTTGTGCTCCTACAGCTGAGAGATACACAGATTTGCAGTACTTTTCAACGAGGTTTGTCAGCTACTCTAATGAGACAGTAGATTAACTCCACAGCATTATGAAGAACCAAGAGTCCGATGATATGCCAGATGGCTTTGGGAACTACTTTTGATCCAGATAATTCATAATTTCTCTATCTCTTTGATACATTTGGTCCAGAACAAAATGTTACCGGACTTGAACCACGGAAATTCCTTTTTATTACTACAACCTCATCAGTCAGAAAGATTAAATGTTTTTTGGACAGTACTTGTTTAGAAATCATAGGAGGTTCAGAAATTCTTCACATTTTGAAATTTTGATGTGTGTGATGCAGTGATGTGAAGTCAGTGTCATTTCCATTTTAAGTGCCAAACATTTAAAGTAGATCACAGGTACTTACAGGTTCCAATTTTGCCACTTGCGGATTGCTGGCATATTTTCTTTTTGATTAGGATCCATCTGGGATGAATAAGAAAAAGGCTTAAAATAAAAAAATAACTTCTAGGCTATCTACACTTGACACTTTTGTAATACATAATCAGCTATGGAAAAACAATTGAAGAACAATATATATATATATATATAACCAGCAATTTATTGGTAGTTGTGGCTCTTCAGCCACTTGGCATTCACCATGTATGTGGTGAACCACGTAGGGATAAGGAAGAACTGTTGGCTTCCTACCAGAAATAAGATTTTCTGCACTCCACATATCTTCTCACACAGAACATACTCTCACCAAGAGCAGAGTAGCTTCAGATAAGGAAAACGCAGGCACTTTGAAAAGCCATCAGGGAGGCAAATACCACGCCCAGCATTGGTAGTTCACAGACTAGAAGAAAAAATGTAGTTTTGACATCCTTTGGTTAAATCTACTGATGTAACTTGACAAAAGGGTGCTACTGCAGTGGCAGTGACATTCCTGACTCTTTAGCTCCCTCCTCTTACCCCTTCTACATAGCTTTATCTTCTGCTGTCTAACAACAGCATGCTTTTACCTTGCAGGACATTGTACCTGAGGCCACTTACCAGGAAAGAAAGAATGACACTATTCTGCAGCTGCAGGTGCACTGCATAAATTAACAACCACTAGCATCTAATAAAGTCAAGGATATTAAACAAAAAAAAAAATCAACCTTTTGGCTTCCCTTTATGATTTTGTTTCCTGAAAGAAACTAGACCAATGTGATCCTAGACCTAAGAAGGAAAACCAAAATGAGCTTTGGAAATGAAAAAGGTTTATTCTGAATTTCTTCAGTTTTCCTGACAAACTCTGGAGGTTAATAGCTGTAGATGTAAGATGCTGGATAAAAGGTATATGCAAATCTGAGGGACATCCTGAAATGAGAAGGCATGTATAATGGAAACTGCTGTACCATCTGTTCTGGATATACCAGCACCCACTTAAATACACAGCCATTCTTCTCACTTCCTTCCTTCACACTATTTCATTTCTCCTTAAAGTAGTAAGTCTGATTTCTTCCTTGTGCTTCAGTGTCATAACAATGGCTCTCCTTTTCTTTCTGTTCTTTCTCCTCTTTCCTCACACACTGAAAAAGGCTTCTTCTGCCCATGATTCCTACTGGGTCTCTTTCCCTACATAATATTTTCTAAGTCCACCCATTTTTCTTTCTACAAAGTTTAATCTTTCAACAAAAGATTTAATTACCTTTTTAACCCAAGTATCTGAAAGGATGTTCCCACAAGTCAAGGTAGTAAAATGCAAGAGTTGGGCCTATTGTGTTTATTTTACACACAGAAGGGAGAAAGGGAACCTGTACGATAAGAAAAATACAAAAAGGAAAAAAATTAAAACTAACACTTGCAGTGATTTCAGCCCCAGTGGAAAACACACACTTATTGGGAGGAATTCTCAGCAGTAATGCTGGAAATCTAACATTTTCTAGTTCAATTACAACATCGGATCCTAGATATTGGTAAGAGGCTTGTTTCTCAGAACTTTGATACTGAATCAATACTGTGCTAACTTGTGATGCATTAAAACAGTGCAGGAGGTGTCCAAATGTTATTAATAGCTTCATAGCCTTCCCATCTATTCTGCCAGACATACTTAGTTATTGTCAAAATTACTGTTTTATTGAAATAAAAACAAGCACGTTGTGGGCTTACATGAAGTTGCACTTTGAAAGACAGCCTAACGAATTCCAGGGAGTCTGACTGCGCGCTCAGTTTTTTTCCTTCTCTCTGCATCGTGGTCACAGAAATCCAAAGGCTTCACTTTATCTGTGGGCTGCTTTGGAACAACAGGAATGATGCTGACCCCAAAACCACCACCACACTTTGGGCCTGGTGCAGGGTCAGTGACATTTAAGAACCAAGTACTTGGCAAAGTCCCCAGACAGGACAGGCAAGCATTTCCATATGGGATTAATCTTCTCCCACTACACAGATCTGCAGGGGAGATCTCTACATCTCATCTGTTGGTACAGACTCCCTTTCTACTCAAAGCAGAAAAGGAAGCGCTTGCAGAGTGCTTACAAGTCACCTTCTGTGCCTTAAAAGAGGAAAAACAATACTAAGAATCACCTGATTTTTATCACAGACCTGCAAAGCCAAGCAGATGGAGGTATGGACACTATCGATTTCTGCATTTGAACAAACAACTCCCAGCCATGGTGTATAAAGTGAGTAATATGGATGGTCTCTTCAGCCTTGTGTCCCGGAGCTATTCCATTCCCCTTCATCCTATGAGAAGCCCTATATGATGGCTTTCATATTTTCTTACTTTTTTCATCAGTGTTTTAACTGCTACTTCATTGGACTGAGTTTCCATGCTGCTTTCACATTTAGGCAGCTCACATATCTAATTCATTTCCCTCCTCACATTTTCTAATTGCTGATTTCCAGTTTCACAGAAGGACACTGTTGTTATAAGTCTCTTGATGGTTAGGTAATTCAGAAAATCCCATCTCACATTTCTCCCTTTAAAAACTTGACCTATGATTCCCTGTCTATTCACACAGTCATAGGCTCTATTAGGAGCCTACAACACTATAAATTAGAGTTTACTGGGATGACTGAAAACTTTCAGTTTATTTTTATGAAATGGATTATTCTCAGCTGGGACCCAGATGTTGACCTCATTGATTTTTTTTCCCCCACATAGGCCACTAATGCAGCACTGGAATGTATCATATTTGACTGGACACAATCAAAGCTGCTGAACTTGCCTAGAACCACTTTTGTGTGTAGTTCTACTAGGCTGAGACTCCCTGATGCATGTGACAAAGTTTCTTTCCATGTTGGTGGAACAAAAGGAGGAAAATTTCATAATATTTGGCCAGTCACAAGATTAGAGGAAGGAACTGTATAATGTAAATACCAAATCAAGCACAAATCATTGATTTTTGAGGAAGAAAGAGCTATATAATCTTCATATGGTTATATAAAGAAAGCAGAACCGATTACTCATTTTTCTCCTTTCCAAAGAATTAATAGATGACTACCATTTCCTTCTTTAGGGCTAGTGCTGATGAAATTGCATATTTGAAATCTAACTTATTAGTGTTTGCAAAAATGACACTCCATTAAGAAATAAATTAATCATTCATCTATGATGGTCACAAAAAGCAGTGAGCTTTTTCTTCTCCTTCTTTCTTCTTTTCCTAATCCTTGGATTTTACCTATAGCCTGCATGCAAGTAATGCACATTAGTCAATTAATAAGCTGTTAAATGACAACAGTTCCAGGCAATTTAATTACTGTTGGTAAAATAAGAAATGAGTTATTGCATGTCAGTAACTAATTTCAGCTCCTTTCCTTGGAACAAATCAACTTTGAATGTGATGACTTATTTAGAAAAAAAAAAATTTCTTCCTAGCAAATGCAAACTACTGAGTCATTTTTTGGAAAAAAATGTAAATGCCTTGTCAAAATCTTCTGCCCTTTGCTCCTAGTGCCAGGCAAAGTTTACTTAAAAATATGTTACTGTTTCTGCAACTAAATATACTAAAGAACAGAGCATGAGTATAAATAAAGAAAAAAAAATACAACTCAATGCTCTTCCCTGTATTTCAGCCATTCTGTATGTTTATATAATAAGTATATAAAGATGAATGAACTTTAACTATCCACTGAAATAAGTAATTCTGTAGTAAAACAGACTTTTTGTTGTGGCTGAGGGTTTGCACAAGAGATAGCACTGGAAATCGTGCATTAGTTTTCTTTTCTGAAGTATAAAGAAATCATTTAATAAGGATAATAATGCCTACCAGAACAATTTATAATCCTACATTTTAATAACCCACTGTAATAAAAGGATATATGCAAAACATGGTATTAGGTGCTGGTCTCAAAAAATATCAGCATGGTTTACAACCTCTACTGGAGGAAGAAGAGGAAGCACCTCTTTAGGAAAATTTCGTATTAATGTTGGTATTTAATACCAGAAGGAGTTCAGCAGTACTCCAGTGGCTCCACCTCTCTCATGCAGGTTCTGTGGCATTTCTGGAGTAAGTTGACTCCACCACAACTCTTTGACTAGAAGACAGCTTTCTCAGAAATTTTATTTCAATGTTCTGGGACTTTTTTTACAGGGAAGTAAATGTAAATGCAAAGAGCTCTGAGAAAATTTAATTTTCCTGTCCTTGCATACATGTGGACAGCTTAGCAAATTACTAACAGGCTCTTGAATGAGTGCCTAGAAGGAAAGCAAGGAAAATCACTAGAAATATTTTGGGGGTTTTTTTCATCCACAGCCTATTTAACACCTTCTCACTGCTGAGACTTGGTACTTGACTGAAGACTCCTCACCAAAAATAAGGATCGTACAGATGGGGTTCACACAAGCATTAGTCAACGCAAAGATTGCCACAAATAAAACAAACAAACAAACGAAATAAGTGGCACCACCAGACATCTTTGCTTTTGCAAAATCTTCCCAAAAAGCACTTTGTTAAACAAAAGATGCAGCAGTTTCTTGAACACTTAATAAGAGTTACATGATAATCAAACTGCAGCAGTTCTCATAGAATTAAGTCAAGTGAGTAAAAAGAAACCAGTTTTACATCAAAGGTCAAAAACTGAGCTAGACCAAAGCTCTCAAACTAAACAGTTTTCACTTGAAAATCATCTGTGAAAGAGATCTGCTCAAACTCAATCATAAATTCAAAGCTCTAAAAAAAAAAAAAAAAGCAAACAAAAATAACCCTTACATCCATATATTCCTGGAAATTTTTATACTTACAATCTCTTTTTAAAAAGTTTTTTCCAGATATCATAAGCCTCAGTGTGTCCAGAATGCTTACTTCATTCACCTTTATAAGCTAAAATCCAGTGTGTATTAGGGCAATCAAAACACCACTTTTGTCTGGCCTCAACAGCCATAAAATATTAGAAAAAGGATTAGCTAAGAAACCCTATTTTCATCCTCCCCATCAAGTACCAGTTCCTTGCTATATAATGATATATATGAATCCTTTAATGGTGAAATTGAACTTGACTCCCAAATGGAGCAACTCAGATCTGAGAACTAGCACAGATCAAGATATGAATGACCAGCTGCGTAAGAGCATCAGATAGATTTCTCAAGAGGTCAACGATGAGATCCTTTCCTCTTCTCTGTGTCCTCTACTGGAAAGGCACTCCTTACAACTGAAAGCTCTGCAAATATGCCCTCTTGTGCCTCTGGCCTCTGCACTGACACAAGGGGGGAAACAGAGGGGAGACACTGATCTCCTCCCTGTGGTGCCCAGTGACAGGACCTGAGGGAATGGCCTGAAGCTGTGTCAAGGGAGGTTTAGGTTGGACATTAGGAAAAGGCTCTTCTCCCAGAGGGTGGTTGGGCACTGCAGCAGGCTCCCCAGGGAAGAGATCACAACATCAGCCTGGCAGAGTTCAAGAAGCGTTTGGACAACTCTCTAAGGCACATGGTGTGAATGTTGGGGTGTTCTGTGCAGGGCCAGGATTTGGACTCGATGATCCTTGTGGGTCCCTTCCAACTCAGCATATTCTGTGATTCTATGAAACCCCAGCATCTCTGGAAACTTTAGAGACACCAGGATGGAAGAGAATCTCTACACTTCACTCAGACAAAAACACTGGATACTATTATGAGAAGGTCAGACCTTTAATCCCCATCTTCACTGTCCATTTCTCAGACTCTAGGCTTATCTCTTCTCTATTACACACCTCTCTTCATATTTTATTGCTGCAGCAAACACCTATTGTAGCCTACCTATGAAGTACTGCCTAGTCCTGCAACTCTGATGGAACTTCTCCATTGTACGGAAAATCATGTCTTACTCAAATTCAAGAAATTTTATTCCTGCTTTTGTACTTATTTTGCTGTACTCTTTATTACTATGCTATCCTGTACAATTTCATTGCCACTCTTTCAAATGAAAATTAATACAAATTAAGTGCACAGAAAGAATTAAACTCACACTTACCAGTAATTACTTCTCATACATGACAGATATCAATAGTAGTTTTGTTGCAGACAAAGTCTAAGCATGCTTGCTAAATATAGATATTAAAATTGTGAGGCTGATCTAAAGACTCACCAGAACAGAGACTTCCTAGAATAAACCCAACAATCTGCGGTATGAGAGTGCCAACAGCTTAATAATTAGGAACATTTCTGTGCACAGGATTACTTCACTTTTAAAACTCCTCATTTCCTCTCTGCAGTTCCTTGATGGTTCATTCCTTGACGTAACAATCCACTGGCTGTTCTCTAGGTGTAGATACAAGACAGACAAGAAATACTTCTTCTGAACAAGAGTTATTGTATTCCTGTTCGTGACTCTGTGGACATGAATAGTCCTTGTTTAGATGCACAGTGAAGCAAATAAATTTGATATGTTAGGATTCACCAGTCATAACGAGAAGTGCATAATAAACAAGTCAGCTCCAGAAATATCCACTTTGTTGTGCAAGTGCAGTGACTGTCTGATGCATGCAGTTCATCACCCAACACTTTCTAAGACAGGGCAAAAGGCTGTTCTGCACAGAGCTCATGCACATTAGCTATAACCAGCCTGCTACAGTTACATCCAAAATACTCAGCAGTAGCGCAGAAAGAATCATCCTGCCTGTCAGAGCACAGTACTTGAAAATATTCCAAACCTATGAAGGCCTGAGGCACAGATTAATCCCAGGGCCAGGCAACAGGAACCAGTGGTCTATTGCTTAAAGCCCATAGAATTAATCAACTAGACAAATGCATTTGCAGGTAACAGGACCCTCCACCATCATAACACAGCGTCGCCATGGTCGCCACCTACTCAAAAGTACTGGGTTTGCTCTTTTCCAGTCATACAGATCACTGCTGGCTCTCAATAGAAAAAACAAAAAGAACATTTTAATGTTTATGGCAAAGAGTAATGGAATTTGAAAGCTTTCTGCAATACCGTAAGACCTTAAAAATTCACGAATTCATTTTTAAGCAGAAGAAAACAAATCTATCTGTCCTCTGTCCTGTCTACATTTAAGTCATGTCTAATGCAATTACTCAGGACATCAACAGTACTCATTAATCCCCAACAACTCCAAGATCTGGAGCCCCATTCATGAGCACATGCTTTTCCAGAGGCCACCTTACTCCATTTATTTCCCCTTACAGCTGCAGATGGACACCAGAAAGGAAATTACCTTCCTGGTATGCTCTGAACAGTTTTCCCTTTTAACTCTTCCATAAAGAAGCAAGAGCTTCTTTAAGTATGCTCCACTAAATGAGCTGGCTGATACCGTTCAAATCAGAAAGAAGTGTTCACACAACCTGTAGTATAGTTACATCTCTATTGCTTAAGAATACACTTTCACTTGCATAGCAGTCATCTTGGGTTGGCAAGTCTCCATATATTTACAAGGCAAATGTAATCTATTGCAGAAGCAATAATAAAGAGGCAGAGCACAGGTAATAACAGGAAAGCTACAGTCAGACCTAGAGTTTCTGCCACAGTGCATTGTCTACTTATTAAAAACTACTTAGTAATAAATAAAAACATCCAAAGGGGTCCATAAGGCATCTAGAGAACAGAAGCAAGAAATGTTGCATGGATTACCACATATGAATATTTCAGAAAGCCTCTTGTCACAGCACTGTCCACTACATTTCCTCTCCTCTCACAAAATGCCTCTTAATAGAAAGGACAGGAACAAATACTGCCTCAGGACATGTTCTATTTCAGGTAATAGGATGCAGGATTTCACAGGGATATTAGCAAGTGCAATTGCCATCCTAGACGGGACTTTGCACCCAAAAGGCAGGACATGAAATTTTAGGGAGTACCTGATTATCACTGTTCTTTCAAAATCCAGCTGAGCAACCCCTAAGCATATATAGAAGCCCCTCTTTGGATGTCTGTCCTTTCATCCTTTGTCTAGTTATCAATAGTCATAAAGAACTATTGCATCAGAATGTTTTCAATATCAGATTATTAAAAAAACATCTATCAGGCATTTATAATACAAATATGTCTTTTTAGGACTTGCAGAGGGAATGAATCCAGGAGTTATTGCCCATTCATCCTTTGACCTCTCGTCTTCCAAAGTCTCTGGCACATGTACCATCTTCCTTATGCATTAGCTGTTAAAGGACCAGACTTCAGAACTGTTTTCCAAGGAAACTCACATTCAATCCCCCACTTGTAATAGAGATTTACAGTTTAGTTATCTATTGTGAATAATTAGTCTCCTAGAAATTGCTTTGGTAACATTTAACGTGACACGGGTTCTGTGCTCTGCTCTCCTTCCATATTTCAACATTTTATATTGTAGCTCCCTTTTGACAAACCCTATTAACCAAACCTTCCAGGCCTTACTGAAAATGTCAGGCTATAGAAAACAGATAAGAATTGTCATTCTGTAGTGCCAGCAGAGGCCTCCTGACTTGAATCTAGCAATGCTTTACTAAAGCTATAACTCACAGGGCAAGAGAAGAAACAGCATCAATTGCTAGGGCAATGGAAAAGTGAACAGAGCAGAATGTTTTACAGTTTCCTGTGTTCTGTAGTTAGCTGCTATCTTCTTTTTCTCTGAAAACCTACTGAAATTACAATCTTCAAACAAGGCACTGATGAATTGAGTAAGATTAAAGAAGTGTCTGGGTTGCAACGCAGTGACCAGTGCAGAACCTAGCATTTCAAAACACATTTGATCTCATAATCAGTTGCTAAACCAGAAATTTTAAGAAGCACATCCAAATTCCAGTGGCCTTATATTCAGTAGTTTTCATTTTGTCGATAAGCAAGATGAAGTAGGAAATGTGGATGCATTTTGTATATATAGTCCCATTTCATTATTTTAAGGACTCAGTATCTAAAGGCTAAAGGATTTTTTTCCTGTAATTCAAAATTTGTGGTCCTTTGAGGAAAGAAAAATGGATTTTCTTGTCGCAGATGAAGAATCAAAATTTATAATTTTTACCTTTTGCAGTAGCTGCTTCACATCATTCTGCTCACAAGACCAGATTTTGGAAATAGAGCTCCTGGAACCATTATTGCCTGTAAGGATGTCCAACCCTGAGATCCCAAACAAGACTGGCCTCTTGTTTTGAATTCCAGAGTTTAGGGATTTTCAAAAGGCAGGCAGCTAGTGCTTAACCAATCACAGCCATACTCAAAACACCTCACAGGAAGAGCCTGTTGTGGCTAATCACACACCAAAGCAGGTAGCCAGATAGACTCCTCATCTCATACTGAAAACCACAGAGGTTGGTTTGAGTCTCTCACTCTCGGTTGCTTTCATTTCACTTCTTTAATATGCTTTAGTAAATCCTGGATATCCAGCTGCATCCTCATCATTTAAAACAAGTTTTAGGTGCAAATTATGCAGACCACCACCATCACCTGCTTTACCCATGCTGGAAAGCCAAGGTGATGCAATCACATTATGAGTCTTGGGAAGTAGACCTAAAAGAATTACCAAGGCTTCTCTTCCTACAAGTTGCTTCTTGCTCATGGCTGGGTACATTCATTCTGTCTAATGAAGTCAGGAGTACCATGTATAAATGTTACTATGAATGAAGCACCTCTTTTTAAAGGTGGTTCAAAAGGAAGAAAACAAACTAAAAGTTGTTGGTCATGTCAGTACAGTCATAGCACCTTGGGGCCTGCTGGTATAGGACAGGTGATCAAAACCAAAAGTCCTTATCTTTCATGAAAGGTAATGTCAGCATCTGCACTCACCAATAAGGACAGCCACCTAATGCTTGTGTCATGGTAAATGATTATAGGCAGACAAATCTGCTTTGTTTTAATCAGTTACTTAATCAGCTTCCTTGGAATGAACTAGTTTGGCTCAACAGACTGAGTGGCAAAACTTGTCAAAGCAGAGGGTGTAATAAAAATGTACTGATAAATCATGGAAAAGTGATAGCATCATTTTTTTTATTCACCCTTTTGTTTCTGTCAGAGCAAGTTAACCTCAGCTCCTTTCATTCATCTTTTGTTCTTATTGCTGGGAAATTTAGTATTTAACTCAAGATGTTTTGCATGATGAATTATTAAAAATCTTTAACTGTTGGACAACCTTCTAGAGGTATAAGATTTTTTAGGAAAAAAATTATCCCTTGTTTTGCTGTGAGGGGAGACAGCTAATGAAAAATGGTCCAGAATTATTGTGAAACAATTGTCTGTAGTGTAATCAAGTCTGCTTCTGCCCTCCAACTACTCCAAGATACAATGATACATGTATCATTAAGCAGCTGCTATGGATGCCTGAGGAAACTGGTAGAAATTTGTACCTATTGTTTTTCTTTCTCCATTTCAATCTGCTCCGTTATACTCCTTCCATCCACTTCCCACTGCACTTTTTAAATGCTACAGGCTTGGGGAATAGCAGCTGGGAAATGCCCAGCAGAAAAAGACCTGGGGGTGCTGGTCAACAGTGACTGAGCATGAGCCAGTGTGTGTCCAGGTCAATGGCCAACAGCACCTGGCCTGTATCAGCAATAGTGTGGCCAGCAGGACCAGGGCAGTGATTGTCCCCCTGTACTCGGCACTGGTGAGGCCACACCTCGAATCCTGTGTCCAGTTCTGGGCCCCTCACAGCAAGAAGGACATTGAGGCGCTGGAGCGTGTCCAGAGAAGGGAACAAAGCTGTTGAAGGGTCTGGAGCACAAGTCTGATGAGAAGCAGCTGAGGGAGCTGGGGTTATTTAGCCTGGAAAAAATATGGCTCAGGAGGGACCTTACCACTTTACAGCTGCCTGAAAGGACGGTGTAGCCAGGTGAGGGTTGGTCTCTTCTCCCAAATGACAAGTGACAGAACAAGAGGAAATTGCCTCAAGTGGAAATGCGGGGAGGGATTTAGATTGGATTTTAGGAAAAATTTCTTCACTGAAAGGGTTGTCAGTTACTGGAACAGGCTTCTCAGGGAAGTGGTATAATTATCATTCCTGGAAGTGTTCAAAAAATGAGTAGATGTGACACTCAGGAACACAGTCTAGTGGTGTACTTAGCAGTGCTGGGCTATTGGTTGGACTTAATCTTAAATTTCTTTTCCAAACTGAAGGATTTTATGATTCTACACACTTTCAGCTGTATTCTGCCACTGGCTACACTGGTGTAACCCTTCACCCAAAGCCATGCCTACTGTCTCTGGGAAAAGACATTCCTGGGCTAAGTGGCTCCTTAATTGTGCAGTCTTTCAAAGAAGCACATTTAGGGTTGTGGTTTTTAACACAGCAAGTAGAGGGCAAGGGAGAGTGTGTGACTAATGTTCAATTAGAAGAGCTAAGAAGTTAAACAATTGTTTGTTTAATGGTTGATAAACGCTGTGAAATATTAAAGACTATAATTAGGTGTGTGGGATGCTCCTACCCTGTTCCCAGCCCTCACACACGTGGTCTCTGTTTGGCAAGCTACCCTATGCAAAGGTACAAGGCACAGGGTATTTTTGCAACAGGCCCTTTGTAGGAGCCAAAACCACTCCCGATGGTTGACACCTTCCACAGTGGTCTATTCAGTACAGTATTTTGAGGACTTTAAATAACAAAAACGTTTAACAGCTGTTTAGTTTATGTCCATTTTCATTCTCTTCAACCAGGAGGCCACAACACAAGACATAGAAAGGAGCAAAATACTGGGAGTACTTACTGAAAGAAAGAACATGGATATGGTTTCCTTAGCTCTTTAACAAAAGAATTCAAATCTGGTTTCTAATTTTATTTTAATTTTTTTAAATGAATAAGCTCTCTTCAGGGTGCCTGCCAAGAGAAATTTATTTATGGCATATGTTGCAGAATGCTAACCTCTGTTTTAGTCATCAACAAAGACACTAATATGATCATGCCAGCACATAGATATTCAAGAAGGTGGACACTGATGAGTGGGTGTCATGGAAATCAGTACTGATGGACCTCTTTAATCGTTAGAGGTAGTTTGTTTGTACATGGCAAAAATCCACAACAGCTTGATTTTCCTACGAGAGAAAGAAAAAAGCTAAGCCGCTCTCAACTAAATTTCTGTGTGCTGGCAAACAGTGAGTAACAGGGTAAAGCTGCATGAAATTTTCCTGCTGAAACCTGAAATAATGTTAGATCAAATCCAAACCAGCCTCCAGGAGTCAGTGAAGCTCTGGAATACTTTCAACCAAAGAGATTTCTCCTAGATTTTGACTCTGTTTAAGGGCAGATAGGATAGTATGCCTCCTCTCCCATACCCTGTGGCCAGACACCTGATCTAGGGCCTCTGTGACTGCAAGGTCCAAGCAATCAGCTTTACTCTAAATCTGCTACCATTGGTTCAGTGACAGAAAGCTTTCAAAAAATTCCAGCCCAGAGAATCTTCTTTTATTTGCACAAAACAAAGAAAAGTCTAGATCTTTCCACATCTAAAAAGACTAAGATTTGCTAAATACAAGTCAGCACAAACAGTCAGAAAATATGGAAAGGTCTGTGGCACCAAAAATCATTTTTCATAGACATCATTTCAAACAAGTTCTGGAGGTTACTGCTTAAAGGGCTAGCACCTCCAGCAGCCTAGCTGGTCCATTAGTGCTTACTCTCTCAGGAGCAGCAGCAGGAAAGAAAATATTTGTGCAGTTTCTTCAGATAATTTTACTTGTCATGGTGATGCAGATGGGACTGCATTATTATACCAGACTGAGAATGAGTGAGCTGGTGCACAGGTACTTGTTACCTCCTGGTTTTGCCTTCAGAGGACATGGAAAAACATCTGAGGAGACAGGAATAACAAAGTCAGAAACCACCCAGTGAGATTCATCACAGAATGTTAGAGGTCCTTCTATTCTGTCACAGGCAATTCTGACTGTTACTGAAGAAAGAAGGAAGGCTGCAATTTTTTATGTATTCAAGGTACCAAAAACCCTTGTACTAGCCATGCCACAACAGAAGCCAGATCTATTGGGATAGGAATACTTGATTTCAGCTTTGAAAATATGTTTTTGCCAACAGGATGTTGGCACAAAATATTTTCCAAAAATTAAAAAAAAAAACAGTAGTAATCTGTAAAACATCAATAATGTGCAAGTCTTATGGTGCTCTTTTATTTTTTTCATGAATTAGTAAAAGAAAAGGAAAAAAATGTCTATTTTTAAAATTATTATTGATTTTTCTTGTCCATATCACTTTAACTTTGACCCATGAGATTTGTCTCTTCTGTAAGATCAATACAAAGCATTGGACCTTATAGGATATAATTTTTCACATCCTCTAGATGACATGGTATAGATTCATATTTTGGTCAGAATTTCCCCTTTGCAGCCAGGCATTGATGATTTTTAAAGCACTCATATTAATTTAAAAAACATAATTAAGACTAGTAAATGAATGATAACTGCACTTTTTATTGACTGGGATAGGAGAGAAGACATGAGATTCTCTGTTCTGTGTATATTTGACAATTTCCATACTACCGTAAGATTTCTGACAGAAAGAAGCCCCCCAAATCCAGAAAGCACACATCTTCAGCCTGGGAAAGCAGCTGAGGAAACAACATAGGACATCATTCAAACATCAAAGCTTCACACCACATGTTTGCAGTCTATCCCTCATCCAGTCCCTGAACTTTGAAACACTTCTTGATGCCAGTTCTCTGTCACATTCTCAGAACAGAGATGTTTACTCTCTCACCGTTACAGTAAGTACAGTGAGAGTCACCAGTTCATAGTTACAAATCAAAGTTAGAAGTGGGAGAAACCAATAGATCATAAATCCTTTCCTATTGCCTAGAATAACCTTCCAGCACAGAGAAGCCCCTAAGCAGCACAATTCTTCTATTTGTGAATTCTGTGCTTATTTTGAGAATTTGTTGACAAACAACACTAAAGTGATGACAGGATGTTTTTAAACTTCTTGCCCCCTCAAAGAGTAACCAGTCAAAAAGCTCTCCTCACAGAAAAATTATATTCTTCTAAGAGTGACTGCACAAGAATTTTAGTCTGAATTATATAAGGAATCATGTGGTTTTTTACTTTTCAAATAATCAATAAAAGTTGTGGGAAGCATAACTTTGGACTGCATATTAATCTTGCATTCAGCCTTCCTTGCTAGTTTTCAACAGGACCTATTCATCTTGCTGACTCTGTAGAAGTTATTTGTTTCATCTGTACACTCCATGCACCACTAAATATAAAACCAACTTCTGTTTAACAAAGTGGATAGCAGCATGAGGCCCTTCCTGAAAGCCTGAGCCCTGGCAAGAGCATTGTAAATGGTGAGAAGTTGTCAGCCTGGGAAAGCAACTACTTTATGGCACAAGCCACACTCTGACCAGATCAGTTTTGAAAAGAAACAGTGTTGGTTTCTCCTTTAAGTAACTCCACAGATACCCTGTGGACCTTCTGTGATGTGGCATATTTGTAGGAAAGCACTGTAACACAGAAGCCTAAGAGCAGCTGGATTGGATCAGGCCACAGGTCTGCTTAGCCCAGTGTCCTGTATCTGACAATGGCCAACAGCAGATCAAAGAACCAGGTAATAGGAAAAGCTGTATATAAAGGTACTTTCCCAAAATACTCTCCCAGCTTTTAACTGGGAGATGTTTATTCAACAGATGTCTGTGTCTGCCATTATCACCATGCTTTTTATCTACCAAGTTACCCAATTATTGAACCCATGCTAACACCAGATTCCAATCACCCTGCAACAGGCAGTTTCAGTGCATTGTTGTGTCCTTTGTAAACACCAACTTTTTTTTCCTGAAATTCCTACCTTGGCATCATCTGATACCTCCTAACTCTTCCAAAAGTTAGGCAGATCTGTATTCATCCACATCTTTCCCCTCTCCATACCGGGCTTAAGCACCCTCGCTTACCTCAGCATTCCTTGGGCAGAAGTGGCTCCATTCCCTTGAAGGCATCCCCTTACTCTTTTTAAATATCAGCAGAGAAATAGTACATGATGCCAACAAACCAGTTCTGTAGAAGCCTGGGGAGATAAAGAGCCCGTGCACCACTGAGCTGCAGGAGGAGGACAGCTTCAGTGTCTCAGCCAGGGTTTCTGACCTGCCAATGAAGTCCTGTGATTTTCCCTTGGTTCTGTTTGGCTGTGACACAGGTCATCAGCAAGGAGCAGGAAAGACGGGCCAGCAGTTACAGCCCCCAAACACTTCTCACCCCTTGTCTGAAAGGTTTAAGAGCTTTGCAATACCTGCTTGTACTGTGACTCTTCCTCGTCAGCAGTGCTGTGAAAGATTTGGATGTTACCCACCTGAGCCACTCTCCTTCTCACTGGCTATTTAAGCAGTGACTATCACAGAACAGCTCTGAATTTCTTGGTGGTCTCAGTGCACTACTGTGCCACAGTCATCACCAGGGCTTTCATCAGTAAAACCAGCCGTGGGAGAAATTTTGAAGGCCGCAGAGATTTCCACTTGGAAATTTCATTTCTGGGGACTCAGCAGTTTTGTCGCTTAGTCAGGCACATGGTTCAAACAGAAATGCAGAAAATGTTGGTGGCAAAGGTGCAGGTATCACTGGACTGAAGTTCAAGAGAGGTGAGAAGTTCAAAAGGTCCAGCTTGATTTTTCCATTTGGTGCCCAGAAAGTGCTGCAAGGAGAGAAGAACCTGACATGGTACCATTCCTCCACAGGTGAAAGAAAAGCTACATTTTCTGCAGTGCAACATTTTTTTGAGAATACAGAATGCAAGTCAAGAAGCTTTTGTTGATCTGTGGTCACTTCAAGAGAAGTAGGGAAGATATCTGGCTTATTTTTTTATAGAAATTTGCCTACATAGTCTTGCTAAGGTCTGATGTTTTGAAACAAAAATTAAATTAGTATTAGTAGTAGGGTAGAGTTGCAGATTAGAGAAAAGAAACAGGAATATATTTAGATTCAACGAGCCACAAAAAAACATGCACATGGAAAGAGAAAACCTGAGAAAATAAAATCCTCTTTTTAATAAAGTTCTAAGATAAGATAAGACTTAAATTTGGGGAGAATCAGAGAACAGGAAACTTAATTCCTTACTTTTTCCTTCTGACTTCAAAGGCAAGACTTGATTTCTTATGCATAACATTAAAGGAGAATTTTATCAAAGAATAGCAATATGTATCCCATAGAACAGAGAAATTTAAAAGTCTTTTCCCCATAAGTTTTAGCAATACAATATATTCTCTACAAGATCTTCTAAATACTAAACAGACTAAATACTAAACTATTATTGACCATCCAAAATTTTCTGGTTTCTACTGTTTTCTAACTCAGCAAAGAGGAAAGAATTTGTCTCTGTGGTCTCTATAATTAGCACTGAGATTCTCAGGGTGCTTCCAGGCCTCCTTTGGAAGTTAAAAAACCTAGTAATATTCACTTCATATATCATCAAGAATCACTGATGCATAATAATATGTAGCAATACGGAAGTCTGACTGTAGACCACAGTAATATTGACTATCAGCACTATACTGCTATAACAATTACAAAAGTAATTAGCATGTCATCTTCTTTTCTGACAGCCAACTATTCAAATAACAGAAGAAGAACGTAAGAAAAATATAAAGAGAGTAATGCAAATAGTTGCAAATAGCTTTTTCTACCTCTTGGTGATACATTTACACTGATATTTTTCTTCAGAATCACTGACGAAAAACAGAGCAGAATAAGAAAATTCAGGATCCTAAACAAGAGGCTTTATTTTCACACCTGCCATGCAGTCTGAGTCAGCTACCAACAGTGAGGTCTGTTCCAGGTAGTATGTGTTTGCAACTTAAAATTATGACAGTAGCTGCAAGAGCTTCTCAGAAAGGTGCCACTCATATTAGGATAAGGAACCACACTTCCTGAGGTTAAAAAAAACAGTCATTTTCTACAGAAGAGATTGTGTAGGGTGCTGAGCCTTTTGAGCAAATTCTCCCAGTGCTTGCTGGTGCATGAGACAATGCAGTTGAAACAGCCCCAGAGGAGCCAATGGCAAAGCTCTCGTTTGCACCAACAAAACACCACCCTCTTTATTTGCAGACAAAACCCCAAGTTGCTTCTATCATTTCTAAGTACTGAGTGCTTGGGAAAGGATTGGCCTTGTTTTGGGGAGCAAAGAGCTGAAGGCAGGTGAGCCATTCCCACCCAATGCCACAGCTCTTACTCTCACACCCGCCCCAGCAGATGCCCCCTAGACTGAAGAAGAGGAGTTTGACAGATTAAATAAGCAGTGATTTATTGTGGGCTACTCCTGCACTGTGAGGGGACTCTCACAGCTCCTTCCTGGAGACGGCTGCTGAGCTACCATGGACACTGGAGAAGCTGGCTCTGCTTCACTGTGCAACTGCCACAGGACTTGGTGGGGGGACTTCCAGATGTGCAGTCCCCGTGCAGCCTCAGTAACATAATTAGACCTGGGATTTATTTAGCGCTATTCAACATGTTTTCAGCAGGGCTGATTATGTGCCATTCCCTTAGGAACCCTGTTATAATTTGGAGCTTCCTCAGAGCTGCAGGGATTTGAAGCAGGGGGGGGACTTAAATAGCATTACATTTGTAGTGCCGAGGTATTCCCTTTCAGGCCAGAGGTACCTTAGCCTCCTACCATGCCCACAAGATTTTCTTTTTGTCAGCATATCTACAGTTGATAATTTGAAGCATTTTCCAGGGAGCTGGATGGAGTTATGTCTCCAAACAGTTGTTATTCAAACACGTTACGGATATTTGGGCATTTTGGCAGAGAGTGGTTTGATGTAATTAGGATCAGTTTCTGGTTATGGCCATGCCAGGCCAGAGGCAGAGGGCACTTCTCAGAGTGGGAAGAGGAAAAGCCAAAGGCAACGATTAAAACAGATTATTATACACTTTTGAGCTAACATGTGGAATCAATAGCAAAACATTAGCAGCTGTGCTCAGCTGTAGAAAAGCCTGCAGTCTTACTGTAACCAATAAAAATAAATTATGGTCTGAAAGGAAGGAATGGAAAAAATGGTGGGGACAGCAGAGCAACATTCAAAGAAAAAATATAATACAAATATTGAAAATAATTTCTGACCTGAAACAGTGGTTTTGTTTGGTTTGTCTTCAGTTTGTTTGTTTTTAAATTATATTAACAAGTTGAAAGCATGTTTTAATTAGCGGGATCCGTGATAACCAGGGCAATAATGGCAACATCCCACTCTCTACCAAGCTCTGAAGGTAAAAACAGAGAAAGGGATAATCAAATTGGCAAATGTTAGATTTTGTACTCTGTTTTCCTAGTAAAGTGGAATGAGACCTTATCCTGACTTTTAACTTGGAAGAAATATGGGGAAGGAAAACTGCAGGCCTGAGAAGTTTGCTTGTTGTAAAGGCACTGTACAGTAAGTGAGCAGATAAATACAAGGCATCTGCTGGTAACACAGAAAGAAGGTAAGAGTCCAACTTGTTGGTTACAAGCAAAAACCAAGGATATGGTCTTTTTCTGTTAAGGCGCAGCACAAGCTTAACTCAGGGTAAAGGACCAAGTGCAATATTTAGTTCCAAAGCTCAAAAATTTTTGTAGTACAATCCTAAGCGCTAATGTATGTGATTTGTGCAAACAATTAAGTTTGGTCAGGGTGGTATGTTAACCATAAAGGTTAAGAAGTTCTTGGGAAAAAAAACTATTCATATATACTATAAGATAAAAAAGATGTGAGTCTTTCCTGATACTAAATTTCTGCCTCATATTTAAACATGTTACTGGACCAAAGTAAAAAAAGATTAAGAGATTTAAGCTCTGAAGAAAAAAAAGCCCAGAACAGTGGTGATTTTAGTAAAAATGAGAAAACTAATCCTGCATCTTAATTTCCACTTAAATAAACTTGTAGCTTTCAGTGATAATTTCAGCGTGACTGGTCAGAAATGAAGCTAACAAAAGTAACAAGTGTTAATTGACCCATATTTAATTTTAATCTAATCTGACGGTCAAGAGTGACTAATTAACTTTACAGAACAAATGAAGACTTTGTTAAATATCTAATTTCTTCATCCCTTCGGTTTTGATGTTAGAGACCATGAGAAATCATCTCTGACATTGCCAAAGCATCTCAAAACAAAACAGAGAAGACCTGAATGCATATTCATAGACTTCATAAGAAGAAAGGAAAAGGAAGAAAAGCTAGAATAAAGAATATAAGCAAACAAGAAAAAAGATTAAGTGATGATTACCTTTAACTCTGCTCTGGATTCAAAACACAGTCAACAATTTTTATACAAATAGGATCCGTACAGTTAAGATAGGAGAACAGTACCAGATCTTTGCTAGAAAAAGATTGATACAGTCAAAGATGATATGCTGAACATCCCAAAAATCTGAGACAAAACCACAGATCATATCCTTAGCAAAGCCAGATCTTAAGTCTTCTTCCCATGCCACAGAAAGTTTTGAATCTTCAAAACTATTCCATCCTTTTTTTTGAATTTCAAGTTTTTCAAGTCTACAATAAATTTATGCAATACAAATGAGAAATTACCCTCACTGCCTCGTAATAGCTACTAACCCCAAAGACAGGAGTCACAGATTCCAGGACTTTTCCTGCTTGATTCAGTAAACAGATACAAACTTCATCACATCTTAGACTCCACTTTGTTAAGTAGAATTTCTGCTTAAAATTAGACACTTTCAAACATAACCCCAAATTTAAGGATTTTGTTAACCCACATTTTGCTTTTGGAGGACATTCTTGTTAGTAAATTTCTTTTCTGCTGTAGTCATCACAGTCCAGCTCCAGAATCAAAACCATATTATCATTCCTTTTCCTAGTTGACATTATTTGTTCCTCTTTTGGTGTTTCATTAGAAGCCTGTCAGGATAAGTCACACATTAATGAATTAGGATATTCTGTAATAACTCTAAAAATGTATATATCACCTCTTATCCAGCAGGACATCAGGTAGCAAATGCCCCATCAGAGAATCACAGTGCATTGTATATTAGCAAGGTCATCTCCTGGATGCTTTGGTAGCAGTGCAGGGGTGGGAGGCTGAAACCATTTGTGCTCCAAAATGCAATACAAGTCACTTTACAGCTGCACATATCCAAGACAGTTTCTGTTGTATGGGCCTGGGCTGCACAGCTCCACCAAGCAATCTGGAGGAATCATCACAAGCTCAGACGGATAATGTAATTTTGCCAACCTTCCAAACTGTGGTTTCAGGGACAGTAAATATTTCATCTGGGAGAACGAGATCACTATGGAATCTCTCCCAGAGGTAGCTGAGAGCTCCATTAAAACAGTTTTCCCACTTTCTTTCAAAACCAGTATCATCATAGGTATAGAAAACACTTGTGGTCTGCCTTTTACATCCCAGATTCCTACCTTTCCCCCTTGGTTGCATATCCCGAGAATTGCTCTCTTCAGCCTCCATGGAAGCAAGAAGCCTAGCATATGCAATAAAGAAGTACCTCTCCAACCCCAGTATCAGCTATGTATATATGCATATTTTTGTGTCTCCACATTGCAGCGAGTAACTGACTCTTACAGGAAACTGCACAGAAAACCTTGTTTAATTCTCACAGGAAGCATGTAACTAAATAACAACATCTCCATTCTAGTATGACTTCTAAGTGGTTTGTTCAGGTCTTACAGTAACTGAATATCTAGCTCAAGGAGCAAACTCATGGATCCTTCATCACCTGTCTCAGAATATAATCCATTACACACCATTGTCTCAGTTTTCTTCCCTGAA
Organism: Corvus kubaryi; assembly: GCF_017639235.1. Classification (NCBI taxonomy): domain Eukaryota; kingdom Metazoa; phylum Chordata; class Aves; order Passeriformes; family Corvidae; genus Corvus; species Corvus kubaryi. The sequence continues at coordinate 6,007,597 of NW_024582057.1, forward strand.
AAATGGGCTTGATCACATGCTGCATATTTGCAACTGTAGTTTTAAACTACAGTTTACAGTGCCTGAATGCATGACTAGTCACTCTGAGATTATTATATTATAATTAACTCATCTATGATACCTGAAAATCTGTTCTCCACCTGCTCAATACAAAACTAGTTCTTTTGGTTTATCAGTTTTTAATTAATCATCCATGTTTGTACCCCTCCATCTTCACCTACTTCCATGTTGGTTGAACTGCAACCAACATGGAGGAAAAAAACCCAGCTTCCTCTAACTACAGAAGTAGAGCGATGTCTTTCATGCCTCTAACTGCATCCAGCATAGTATGTAAATTTTGTGTTGCACTGTAATATATTTGTAACTTAGTAAGAACAGGCATTCTTTGTGTGAACATGATTCTCGCCTTATGTGTCCTTCCTTCCACCCCCTATTAATTCCTTAACTGCTACACTCTTTCATTAATTAATACCAAATACCTCTCATTCAGTCGCACCCATCACTAAATTATTTTCAGTATTTTATCTGGAGCTTCTGATGAAAACTGCAATGTAATCAATGTAATTGGTGACCCAAAACATACTGATATGCTGGGACACAGAAACTGGCAATGCAATGACAACCACTTTACTTAACATGCTATACACAGAGGCAGTTTAGCCGCTGCCATGTGAGCAGTTGGATAATCCCTACAACTAGAATAAAAACTTCTGGAAAAGTAAAACCAACAGCCAGCCAGAAGTAACATGAGTTAGCATCCTGGGCACACGTGCTGGAAAACAAGAGAGGGAAGTCCCTTCTATTTGTTAAGCTATTGTTTAACAATTTCACAAACCCCTCATTTTTCGGTGGCAGTGGAAAAAAAGTTTTGATTTAACCACAGTCCTAAATATGTAAAAATCCGTGGAAAAGCTAATTGCATACTTATGATTAAGAGTACGATTGTCTTGATAAGAATTACAAGACATACATTTTATATGATTTTGATCTCCTCCTTTTTTCTGCCCATCAATTTCCCAGGCTTAGAGAGTGGAATAGCTTCAAATGATTTTAAAAGAAAAAATGAGAAACCCTGTGTATTTATATATCCAAATCCGTTTACTTGAGACAATATGCAACTTGAAAAGCATCAAAATCCAGAACAGAGATGTTATCAATATCTTCATAGTCTTGGTTGTTCTCAAAATAATGAGAGAAACAGAGTGCTGTTATCTTTGCCACGTTATCTATGCGAGTAACTCCATTAAAGACCGGGCGAGCCTCTCAGAAACTTCTTTTACTCAATCAATGACCTCGTTTCCATGGCAGGCTAACGCAAGGTGCCATTGATGATGACTTGATTTCCTTTCACATCTGAAGTGGAAAAGGAGAAGACAGACTAAATGAAATCCCATCCATCTTAATGAAATACAATTATATTCTCCTTATTAATCATTTAAAAATCAATATGTCTCTTCTTGGCAAACCCTGCCAGAATTTGTCATTCTGTGCCAGGCCTCAATACATCTTGTCCTGTAGTGATTTTTATAAGTTCAGTCACCTGTTTCCCAGGGTAAATAACAGTGTTTCTTTGTGCTGTGATGAGAGCACAAAGAATGACACTGGCAGGGAGGCTAAAAAGCCTACACATTTTAATCAGTAAAAACAAACATTTCTTTCCTGTGGACATTTTTAAACAAGAAGTGTTCATTAGAAAAAAAAAAAAGGGTAGATTAAAAAAAACCTACAGGTCAATTGATATGTACAGTTTCATACAGAGCATTAATTATCTTGTCAGCAATAGTTTCTGCCTTAAATAATCTTACTTATTGCACGGGATGGCAATAATTGTATGGGCTTGCTTGCAAATCTCAAGATCTGAATATAGAAAGAACAGTGTGAGTTGGAATTCTTCCTATACCAATTTCTGCTGATTTACAGAACGTTAGAAAGAATAACTCTCACTGTATCTAAATATTTCCATTTTCTCTACTTTAGATGAAATAAAAACTTAAAATCTTCAGCAACTGCAGCATGCATTATATTGAAATAAAATGGAAGTATTAACCAAAAAATGTTCATGAGAGGCTGTTCTAGTCCTTTAATGATATTACCAATAATAATAGGCAATCTCAGAAAGATATTTATATCACATAGAACTCTAGGATACTTATTAAAACTTGTGCAAGGAGGAGTGAAATTTCAATTTTTTTCTCTTTAAGAAATCCCCAAAAGTCATGGATAAAGTTTTTAAAAAACCAATCATCAAGAAATCATACCATTTTGAAAACAGCTATCTTAGGGATGCTGCTTCAGCCAACCATTCCCACATATAATCATTGATGTTCCCATGAGCATGTCATTAATGTGTCTCCAGTGGGTGAAAAAGACAACTCACTGCAGCACCAGGATAAATCCTTGGTTTCCTTGGCTCCAGCCATGGTGTGGGGCAGCTGCAATCCTTGACACCTCTTACATTCCCCATTCCTCCCTGTTCCTCATATCGGAGCAGTTTGTGGGAAACCCTGCAGAGTGCCTCAGCTTCCCAGTGACATTTTACATTGACCATGAAATGTTGCAGCCACCAGGATTCCATCTGGTGCATAACTGATTAAAAAAAGAGGCCAAATTAGCTGACTTTTTCCAAAAAGAAAAGAAACATAGCTGAAATAACTGGTAGGGGAAAGGAACTCACAAACAAGTCTGACAAGATTACAAAAGCACCCTCCCAACTCCTGTTCTCCTCTTTGAGGCTTGTGATATTATGAAGTTTGCTCTGTACAGCTATGCAAAACATGCACCACTTGCAAAGTCAGAAGGGGATATACAGTAACGTGTGTTACCATTTACCACTGGTGTTGATTTCTTCTCTTTGTTCTATTAACCTCCTCTGCTTTATGTTCCAGAATGGAGTCAAATACCTTTCATGACAATTCAATATTTACCTGCCCAAAGTAAATAAGAGATCCCTGAAGACCTACATTCGATATGTATTGAGTTTCTAATAAATCCTGTTTGCACATGGAAATACAAGACTTGCTAGGATGGGTGATATTTCAAATCTATTTAGTCCAATATTCTGCCTTAGTAAATGGTACCAAGGTGCTTCTGAGAAAGGTAAAAGAAATCCAGCAATAAACAGATGTATAGATTTATATAATTCAGTGTATAAGGGACTTCTGGAGGGCATCTGACCCAAACTCCACTCAAAGCAATGCCCTTTTTCAGGTCAGATATGCTGTTTGCGCAGAGAACATGCAGGTAGGGCCTGAGATATGATGGGGGGACAAGTCCTTGCATGCCACCAGGCATACTAGAACAAGAGTTATGGGCAGGCCTGCAAGCATTCATGCTCCTCTTACACACAGGGATGTGTGAACTATGCAGGTGAGCATTCACATGGCATTTGCAACCACTTCTGAGACTGCTCTTAAGAGCTCTCAAGCACTTTTCTATGTTCATTATAGTAGATAAAATAAAATGTCCAATCAAAGTAGCATTACCACCTGGACAGGATATGTAGTGGGAAGTAGCAAAATACTAACACAGACACAGTCCTCTGGCACATGCTGCCACAAAGGGTCATGCAGAATTCAGAAACATCCTCTGCTACCTGATTTGTATCCCCCGTAAATATGCATTAGCTAGCAATAATTAATTATAATTTTAATAGTTTGTAATAAATACAAGAGAATAAAATAATGGAAAATTAAAGGGGTTTTTTTCTCCTACAGCCTGCTTGAAAGGTTTTGTTCTTATCTCTTACCTCACACTATACAGTTTGAATACCGTAGTTTTAATAGACAACATTTACTTTACAGAAAACAGGCATAAACATTTCAAACAAATGTACTAAGTATAGCAGATTTGTTTTCCAAGTCCTGTGGCCTCTGCTGTTCCCATAGGCATAGTCTGATAAGTCTGATATAGTCCATTTGGTTTTAAAATAGAAAAAAAATAGATAGATGCAGTGTTTCCTAATTCTTATTCTCAAAAAGAATTTTCAGCTGTGGTATGCGTGAGATTTTTGTGGGATTTTCTTGTTAAAACCTTAACAGAGGCATCACCAAAATAAAGACCTAACAATAGAAAGCTCTTTTTCATAAAGTCTATTATTTTGCAGTGCTTCTTTTATCAGTGAGAACTTTTTTCAACTCCATAGGCTTTAGGGTTGAAATTGTACATCTGTATTTCACGCAGAACCTTCAGCAGCTGGAATAACTCTAGTGATCAGCAATTAGGAAAATGTTAATGAATCTGCTGATAACATGGTCCATAGGAAGGGGTTGTCACAGAAATGGTGGTCACACAAAAGAAGACTGTCTGGCACTGGTGACCAGTATAAATGTGATACTATCTCAAATGGCAGCAGGGTGCACCTTCTCAGCATTTGCCCCACCTTACTGACAAACATCTCAAAGTTTAGTTCCTCAGCCAACACAGAAGGGAATGCAATGGGCATCTCCAGAACCGAGTCATCCCATTCTAAGAGAGGAACCTGGGCACCAGCCTGGGCCTGTTACTTCGATGATGGACTTACAACAGGAAATATGGGCTCGCTCTCCTTCAGGAAATACTGATGAGGATTCTTCCCATAAACTGTGGGATCCTCAGGTGGAGGAGATGAAGGAACAGAAAGAAACGCAGTAACCAGGATGACTGCTGGTCAGCACTGTGTTCTTGAAAACTGTGTTATCCCAAGCTGCATCAGGTTCAGTATTTCCAGAAGTGGAAAAAAAACAACAGCCCCTGTTTAAGGATTTGTGCAGGGAGACTCATTCGGACCACGAAGCCCCATTGTGGTCAAACACGTTTAAGATCAATTAGTTTAAGGAGTTGGTACTGAACAGAAACAATTGAAGGAAAGGAGCACCTATTTTATTAGAGGAGCCCAACAGTTCACTGCATGTTTAACAGAGCAGAACAAAGGCTAAGAGGTGCTGTGATTGCTGTCTATAAATGTATCAGGGGGTAAGCAGCAGGGAGGAAGAAAGCTATTCGCATTGAAGGACAGGGCTGACACAAAACAAATAGGTATAAACCAGCCACAATTATGCTGGAAATTACAAGAGGATTTCTAACCATCAGAGCAGTGAAACATTTCCTAATAGGAATAGAGGGGAACAAACCACAATGATTTTAACTTTGGACCATGACATGTTTATGAATGCGATTAGAGATGATGTGATTATCCTCCATATTCAAGGACTAGTTCAATGATTAAGGAAGTTGCCTTCCTTCATTCACCCCAGGTATTTAGCATCTTACTGCCTAAATACAATAGACTCATGGTCATTTGCATTTAGCCCATTGTTGAAATCAGTAATCTACACAAGTTTCATCTCTACATTTAATATTTACTGAATAATAAACTATAGTTATGTATTTAGATAAGAAAAAACTCACACAGTGCCTATTATTTCCTCTTTTTCACACTGTACTCTCACAATTTTCTCATACATTTGTTCTCATTAAATCCTTAAGTTCCTACAGAAACACTAATATTTGTACAAGTAGAAACCACATGGAAATGTCACTACTTCCGTCTCTGTAAACTTTTCTGTATAATCTGTTCCAAAATGATGGAGCTGATTTCCTTTCAAGAAAAAATAAATTTAGTTTCTTCAGACTGGTGTATTATCTTCTCTTTTTTGTCTTCTTATTTCGTTCTTCAATTCACATTAAATCCTCTAGTTTGTTTCCATTACTTGTCCACCCTTGTTGTCCAAATTCAAAATTGGTGGAAAGAAAGCTAAATTGTTTAGAGTCTAGAATAAAATCATTTTTCAAATGCCAAGGAAAAGGAGGGATTAATGCACTTTGATGTTAATACCATGTCTTTTGTAGTTTTCCTGTTTGTTTGTTTTCATCTTTTCCTATCGTCAACAATGCACAGCATTTTATAGGCAGCCTAACCCAGAGCAGATGCTGATTAAAGGAAATGTGGTTTTCACTGTGACATTTAAAAAAATATCACTTGCTCCAGTCTAAATGCTATATTCCTAATGAGTTTTATTTTATTAACTGTTGTGTGAAAATACAATGAGCTTATATTTAATTGAAACAGAAGTTTTTACAGCTAACTTGATGGACTGTGACTAGGCAGTTAAGATTGACCAGAATCCTCCTGCTGTCTGCCCTGAGGGATGAAATATAAGGTGCAGGCACACATGGCTGTTCACTCCCATGCATCCATGTGGCTGGACTAGAGTGACTGCTTCTCTCCATGGCACGTGCTGACACTCTCCTGCTACTGCTCCCTCCTTCTCTGAATCTTATCACCTTCCTTCCCTTCTGGATCCATCAATTCCAGCTCTATAGGGCAGAGGCTGGCCATTATTAACTTAAGTGAACCCTAATTCTCACCAGTCATCACCTCAGCAGGCATTTATAGATACAGTTGTACCTATGGTATGCCTGTAGATAATGGTATGCCTTTTATATCTATAGGAGACATAAATTGTCCCAAATGCTGGTAGCCTAAAGAGACATTGCAAATGGAAGTCAAAGAGGAGAGAAAAAACTCATACATGAGATAAAACTTAGTAGCAGCAAAAGAAAAAGTTATCACTTGATGATTGTTATGAAATTGTGAAATATGTCTGTTCACTTCGGCTTAAAATCAAAGTTAAATTTTATGACAGCTGGTGAGGGGTCAGTAGCTCTGACCGAGGAAGAGGTGACCGGTCCGTAGAGATGGTCCCAAAAGAGATCGTCTTCCCGAGGCCCGGCGTCTTCCCTCAGCTGCTGGTCAGGAGGGCCCTTGCAGAGGCTGTCAGCTCTTTAGTGATTGTCAGCTGGTGATTTCAGCTCAGCTCTGCAGGGCAGCCTCCAGGCCAGACCAGGCAGAGAGAGAGACAAGAGGCCCGTGTAGCTGTTCCACACAAAGGTAGCTTTATTAGTTCGGCGAAGGGGAGCCAGGGACAAGCATCTCTCTGCCCTCGCAGGGGCAGGGGGCTCACTTTATAGGGATACAGGGGGTGGGTGCCAGAGGGTAAAGGCCAGTGGGTTACAAAGGATCTGCACAGGGTCTCCCAGAGGATTCTGGGTTTGTCTTCTCCTCGCCGTAACTGAAAACGTGGTTGCCTTTCCAGGGGAGTTCTGCTGGGAGATTGAGCAATCTCCTTATCTCAGCAGATGTCCCTCCAGGGTGGGGGCTGGGGATACCCCACAAATTTTACCTGAGATGCAGGTGGAAAATGTAAGGATATGTTTCATTATGCTTTAATTTTTGAAATAAGGTCCCATAATAAAACAGTGCTGGGCAGGCTGTTCATTGTCACAGGCTTCAAAGGAACTAGAGGAGCAGCTCACTTCAGGACCAATCCTGGAAAAACATAACTTAGTAAAACTGCTACTGAATTTAAGATGACCATGATCTGATTCTCCCACCTGAAAAGGAGTGGCACTCCTCCCAACCTTTCTATAGTGAAACCTGATATGCTTTTCCCTCTACATCATATTTGTACTGTGAACAGCAGGTAGTGACAAAGGATCCTTTTCTTAGCGCCATATCTTTAACAATGTCAGCACTCATAAAGCAATGAGCAAACACAGATGAAGTAACCCAGAGGTTAAATTACTGAATATGTAAGTGCACCTGTTGCTTTTATAGGAAAACCAGGGAGCACAGCCCCAAATTTACATATTTCCATCTCTATTCAAGAGTATGTGCAATACTGCACACGGAATGAAAAGACATTCAAAACCTTTGACCTGTAAAATCCAAATCTCAATTTGTGGGGTATGCCCAACCCCTGCCTTGGAGGGATGGAATATCCTCCTGGCAAGATCCCCTTGGAAAATAAATTTTCCAAGAAATTTCCAAAAGAAAAGGCAGCACTTCTCGATGAGGGTGAGAGAAAACAAGAACCATGATCTTCTGGGAGACCCTACGTAGATTCTTTGTAACCCATTGGCTTCTACCCTCTCACTCCCACCCTCGTATCCCTTCTCTACCCTTCTCCCCCTTTGAGTTCAGAGAGCTCGTCCCTAGCCTCCCCTTCTCGGGTTGTGGACTAATAAATCTGCCCCATGCAGAGCTGCTGTACGGGCCTCTCGTCTCTCTCCTGCTCTGGCCTGGGGTTGCCTCGCAGAACAAGAGCTGAAGTCACTCTTGCTGAAATCACTAAAGAGCTGACAGCCTGCTGAGACAGGCACCTTTCTGCGAAAGCACCCCGGCGGCTGAGGGACTGCCACAGACCTCTGGAAAACTGTCCCTTGTGGGACACTCTCTCTGGGTCGGTCACGGCTTCCTGGGTCTGAGCCACAGACTCCTACCCAGCTGCAATATCAATTCACCTGACTTTCAAGTTATTTCCATCTTTTCATTGCACAGTGATAGCAGCTCATACCTGATTTTCACCATTGCCCACCAGATCAAGATGTAGCAGACAGCTGACCTGGGGAGACTGATCAATGAGGAAGGGGAGTAGGGTATAGATGCCCAGAGTAAAAAAAATTTGTACTTCACTCTTGACATACTGCTCATTTTGAAGCTGGGCCAGCTTGACATTCACTGCTCTGTCATCATTTCTAGAGCATGGTTGGATATTAGCATGTCCTATGCAGTCAAGCCTGCCCCAGACTCGCAGCTGTATGTAAAATGGAAAACAAATTAAGACTTGTTCTCTTTAAATTATTATTCAAGCATCACCATACAACAAGGTATGGGAAGTTGTAATTCATATGGTTTTGGCCACAGCTGGCAGTTTATGGTTATCACAAGGCTTGATCTCCATGTGTTCCATCTCCCTAAAGAAAGCAGATATGGCTTATGTGAAATATATTCTTTTGCCTGACACCTTCTCTTTCCCCAGGTCCAAAATATAATTACTACTAGCTTCTTCACTATCCTTTGGCTCCTTGGGATCTCACCTTCTCAACACTATTGTCAGAATTCTCCTTCGAATTGAAACCCTCGATAGGCATTTTAGCAGCTAACATATGTGATTTCAGCCACTCCAACTGCTGTTAACTCTATAATTATAGGAAATCTAATTCTTCTTTGTCTTAGATTTCCATTACTGAAGTTCTCTTTCAGAAATGGATGAACACCACTAAAAAAAATTCAAAACCACACAGCAGATTAAAAAGAGATAATAGCAGTTTGGGTGACGAATCCTGCAGCCCAGTTCATGAAAAGATTATCCCATTTAGTTTAGATGATCATATAACGAGGCCAAAAGACTCTACCCACAAATAGTCAGCAGAAGACAGAAGAACAAATATCCCAGGAGTCTCTCTAGATTTTCAGGATGTCTTTTCATAGATTCTGCCTACAACAGCAGAGGGATAAGAGTTTATCTGACTGTGATTTCTTTTTGTCAGACATCTTCCATCTTCCCAGAGAGGAAGGTGTTATGGATAGACACATAAGACATCCAGGAAGCTGCTTTTGACAAAGAAAAGATTAGGCAGTGTTCAGCTAGACAAATGCTGAAAAATCATATTTCGTACAATCCAGTTGAAGAAATCTTCTGTATTCAAACTATTATTGCCTAGTATGTAAGGAAGGAATTCTAAATGTATATCCTAGAAAAGGGCTATTAAAATATCAGATCCAGCCATGGCCTGGGTTGTGAACACAGTCTGTCCAGACTATAAGTTCAAGATATGTGATGACCCCTGCATTCCTCTTTCCTATATCCCACCTCCCTCTAGGCTTTGAGGGTCCAAACATAGTACAAGGTCAGGCTGCAGGGGTGGTACATACCTTGCTGCCCTGGGAGAACCTGCAGACCACATGCTGGCAAAATACCTCAATAAAACTTGGTAAAAACAAATTCAGCAACTTTATTTAATGTACTAAAAAGGAGACCATTTGGAGGAAAACAATTTTATTATCAGGGCCAATTATTTACTTCAAGACAAATCCTCTGGCCTGGATACTTCCTTGCAAGTACACTGTCATTTCCTAGACTCCTGCTGATCCCATATACATGGCCATACCCTCAGTTTATGTAAATAACTGCAGCACTGTTAATGTAGGCAAAGCTGTGTCAACTTAGACCAGCTGAGGATAAAACTGAAGCTCTTATGACATAAGTAGAGACAGACAGGAGAGGATAAAAGAAGGAAACACCTTTAACCACAAAACAATAAAAATAGTGCAAATCACTACACTTCATACTTAAGCTTGTAGACAAAATAAATGGCATCATACTGGATTTGCGATGGAAATTTGCAGGGAAAGCAGGCAGGGATCATAATTTTCTTCCAGCTTTGTGCCCATAGTTTCTAACACAGTAACACTGGGGAAAAGAAAGCAAGTCTCTGCAGTCTCTGGTTCTAGTTGTACAACACAATACATTCTTTTAGAGTGGGGAAATCATGCATATATAATTCTTCTTTCGTGTGTGTGTGTGTGTCTGAGTCTCTAAGACTTTGAATACTGCAAGTTAATTCCAAACCAAATCTGTCAGAAAAAGACCAAAATAGTGCCTTGTCTAAAGATAGCATCATTAGCAACCTCACTGTTAGCTACCAGAGAATCCACACAGGACCTAACCACATATTTCATGAGCTCTTTGCTCATAGAAAAATTTTCTAGTCTTTTTTTTTCACTTATCTACCATGGATATTTTTCCTTATCTGCTTCAAAGAAATTTGTAGTATTTCAAAATTTTGGTAGCAGGGAGGAAAGAGGACTTCAAAGGCCAGCTCGTGTTCAAACTCATACTTTGCAGACAGACATTATCTTTCTGACACACCATCCCCAGACTGGTAGATGTGAAAAACATCAAACTTTTAATTGTTTACAATCTAGATATAGCAGTCCAGACTGAGGATTTCAGCAGCCACAAAGCCAAATAGTTAAAAAGTTCCTTAGCTTCAGCTAGTCTGAAAATGGCAAAACTCAGCACCTGCTGAAACAAAAAGAAAAATAATTGTGTTGTATTTTAGGACCACGGGCCTGTTTTTCAGCTGCAGCTGAAACAGGACTGAGATAAAACACTTTCACACAAAGTTTTGGGAAAGGAGTGGAAATTTTCTCATTCGCTTGTGCTCCATTTCATGTGTGCACAACACTTCACAATATGGAATCCTGGTGCTTGTGCATGGGTTGGGACATTCTCATGTTACAGCCATTCAATTCTTGTTTTCTTATTGAAGATTAATAACAAGGAAATGTTAAGTAAAATTTGCTGGTTGGAAACATAGTAAAGACTTTGGTCACGTTTCCTTGAAATCCACTATAAAAGGAAAAGGCAAAGCTATGCCACATGAACAAAACCAAATCCAAAACTCTTCCCCAGAACCAGACACCTTTCACAGTGTCTCACAGTAATACACCACTGTGATACAGGCTTAAGTGGAAGCAAGAAGACTGAGAAGTAGCACTTATATTTCTTTACCATGGTTGAAGCACCAAAGAGTCTGTGACTGAAAGCAGTGCTAAGAATACAGTCTGCTTTCCTCAGAACTAATCTTCTATTGTTTGCTTCGTCCAGCTGTGGTGTAACACGTAACACCTTGTGTGAATTTCTTCCTTGGTCATGGATTATCACTATTGCAGTGATTCAAAAGCTCTAACACAAGTGAGTTTATTGTTTTCAATATTTTCATTTAAGTGCTTTAATCAATATCTGCCAAGGCAATTAAAGGGCTCAAATAGTTTCCAAGAGGAATTTTCCTTCTGTATCGATTTTTTTAAATTCTTTTTTTTAATTCCCCTATTTAATTTCTTTTTAACATTAACAAAAAAAAAGTTAACGTCATTTCCCCAAATTCATCCACTATTCTTATTCTTGTTTTATAAAGGAAATGAAATTTGTCATGCTGCTATACATCATTTACACTGCAGTACCATGTCCCATCTGTGTGTCAAGTACAAAACAAAAGCATTTTGTGAAAAATTGCTAAAGTAGTAATGATTTTTGTCCTCAACTCTTTGTTTTGCCTTTCAATAAAGAAGGCGACATGTGCCACAAATGATATATTATTGTTTAAGTACAACCCTAGTAACACAGTGCATAACCAAAACCATGTTTCACAGCAGAGGAACTATAGTTTACTGCCCCTATGGCTCTGATGAGAATATAATGTTCTACAGTTTATAAATGCTTTGAGGTCAACACATGATTTACTTCAGCTTGTTCATCCAATGAGCAGGAGGTCCAAAAATATATCAAGCTATTAGACAGCCCACTGGAAGCTTGGCGGAGGCTCTCAATGATGGAAAGCATGCCATGGAAGCCTCTCTGTCAACTGGAGATGAGATAATTAGATCCAGGTAATACATTGGAGCCCCATCAGGGAACAGGACAGCAAACATGTCATCTTTATGATTTTTTCTCATCCTCCCCAGTACCACTGGCCTGAGATAGTAAAAAGTGTGAAGGATTCATCAGTTTCCGGCAAAAGTATAGCAGCGGGATAATCAAGCTATCATCTCTCCATCATCCTCATTTTCCAGAGACCTGGTGTTCTGAATAAACAGCAAAACAACATCAACTGTAAACTGAGGAGCCATGCTAGTTAGCTCCAGCCTTTGTTTTATGTTCCAGGGCAATGCCACACAACACTGTTGGGCTGGAATCTTGTAATGCCAAAAAGAGCTTGAGAGCCTATACTTAAATTATAAAAAACATTTTGTTCAAAAGTGTCTTTCTACTAATTAGAGACCTGAGGTTCAACCTTTCTACTAAATATTCCCAAATGGAATATTCTGGTGGATCAGACCATGTATGACTGCTGGGGTAAAATAGTTTTATACAGTACATTCAACTAAAACGGTAACACCCTGGCCTTTTCACACATGCACATCGCTACGTACACATTTTTTTGGAGGACCCACTAGCTAAAACTTGAAAGTGGAGAGTCGCTTCAAGGAGGATCCCAGTGCATTAGAATAGCAATTCCTTTGCTTAAGAGATGTAACTGAAAAACACCCATCCACGTGTTAGAACAAAAAAAAAATGTGTTTCAGATTCAAGTCAACAACTTAGAAGATGCTTATGCTTTCCTTAGACACTCATGCACCCTTGAAAACTAGGTGAAAAAAAGAATTTTGAGAAATTGTGGTCAGAAATCAAAATAACTTTGAATACAGTGTACTCTGAATACATAATTGTTTCCATTTTCCAGGCTTTTTATATTCACAGAAAAACAAAAAGGAGTTTCAATCGTGATGGATCCAATGTTAAAAAATCACAGTCTTATATGTGCTCATCGATTATTGCTAACAACTTTTTAATATAGTTATAGAAATACATACACACACATTATATACAATAGAATTCCTTTTCCTAAAACCATATAGATGACTCATGTTTCATTTTCTTTCCTGGTAGCTGACATTTAGAAAAGTCTTTCTTCTCCCTTCTTCTTTCTTTCACTCTCAGATTACACATAGGTAAAGTGGGGAAAAGGAAAAGAAGAATCTCTTATCTCAACTGCAGGAGTCCTTCACTGCTGTCAGTGACACGGCCTCTCACTGGAGAAACTGATGGACTAACTTCATGGGCTTTATCCACATTTGCACTATAACATTTTACTTTTCCTGAATATTTATATTCTGTGAAGACACCAGGAGAGGAAAACAGGAGGTGGCTCTTGCATATTGGGAATTGATTAGCTCCATTTCATATTTCAGTCTTAAACAATCTTGCAACCTGAAGCCGTGAAAATCCACAATCATCATGATCGAGTGTACAGCTTAGTCATGTAGAAGTTTAAATGAAATTTCTAAGTAACCTTTTAAATAAATACATCCATGCCTCAGAAAACATTTACTGCCATGGCAAATACCCATCATTGCTTTTAGTTCCTTTTTCAGAAAATATTAAAAGAAAAAAAAGTTTTAATGGAAAGAAATTACTAATATTGCAAGCATGAAGTGAATTCTAAAGAGAATCACAAAACTCAGAACTCAGACAACACTACCTCTAGAAAAGCAGGCTGAATAAAACATCCTGAAAGTAGAATGAAGGATAAAAATGTATTTTCTCCAATTGCCATCTAAGTAAAATTGATTTTTCTATTCTTCCCCTTCATAAGTATGACATTGAGTATCTTCATGGAGCTCCAGGAACCTAAGAGAGCAGTTGTGGCAACCATCATTGATGTGACCAAAGGTGAGTAAATTTAAGCTACTGAAAACACTAAAAGAGGAAAAAATAATGTCTAGCAGAGAAAATACTAAGATTAAAAATGAAAAAGCATGGGTAGGCTAGATAAAATCAATATAACTTTTCCCAGGGTGTTCTTTTATAAACATTACTTTGGTTCTTCCTTGACCACAATATATATACAGAAAATAAAATGGCATTTTTATGACTCATAATCCCAATCTTTACCTCCATGAAGTTGTTCACAAAGACTCAGAAGCTGAATGGATTTAAAACTGGAACTACAATAGCAAATTCTACCCTTTTGCATCACACAGGGAGACACATAGCATTTAGGATTCACATCTATAAAAAGGAGAAGCTAATGGCAAAGCCACAAAATACTGCTACAGTTACAGGATCCAAATTTAAATTCTGCACTAGTAGTCATGAAGAAAGCTTAGCAATATAGCTCTCAGCTACATGGGACACTGGGAAAATTACAGAAAATGCATGTTTAAGACCTTCCTACACATGAAGAAAATGTAGAAATTATGTACATGTTAAGAGTATTCAAGAAACTGCAGGCTGGACAACAAAAGCCTTAAGATTGGGCTCCATTTAGCTTTGATAATAGGAAAATAATATAAATACCCTTTTAACCCCCCATTTTCTTTCTTATTTGCTACTATAAAGTACAATGTCTATCTCAAGCATCCTAGAATTAGGAAAAATAAATAATCACTGCAGACCAAACAGATTTGCAGGCAAGACATAAGAAAAAACTCAGTTAGAACAACTGAGGAGCAACAGCCACACAGGAAAACAAGACATAAAGAGTAGAAGCTGACTGATCTTATGACTTAAATTAAAGAAGAGGAAGATATCTAAGAATTTCCTAGCAATGAGCTCTGGAATACGTGCCAACTTTTACAGATGCCGAACAATGACAGAGGAAAAAAAAAAGAAAGCTGAACTGAAGCTGGAATACTGTAACGAAGCAGAATTAGGACTTAAGGCAACTGCATAGCAAAAAATAGGCTGGTTTAGGACAAGAGGAGGAAAATAAATCCAGAAGGTCTAGGAAAAAATACACAAATGAACACAGGAAAAAAAGGGATTTTAAAAACAGGCAGAGATCCGGCGTGTCAATGAAGGGCGTGATGAGTGGATGTTAGAAGCAAAAAATGGTGCAACTGGAGGAAATCTGGATACCCAGAGACAGAACCACAGAGAAGAAGAAACATATTCATAGTTATCATGACACACCATAAAAATCCCATATTTAAATTTTTTTGTGATTCCAAGTTGAAAAAAATAATTCAAAAACCAATTTGATTCAGCATCTTGATTTTTTTTTTTTTAATGATTTCTAATAACTAATTACTTGGAATTTCCATCTCAACACTTTGCAACAGTTTTATTTTCCAGTATGACTGAGGAGACAGGCACAGTCCCCCCTGTTGGACCATGGCCATGGCCCTATATGGGACTTGCTGTCTTCAACCTCAGCAAAAACAGGACTGGTGAAAGACTGCAAATTATGCAGGGACGCTTTGAAGTACACTTTCCATTTGTTCCAGTGAGCAGGGCCACTGCAGATCCAGCATTTTACCCACTGGAAGCAAGCTCTTCAGACAATGGGAGCATTCTGTGCAAGACTTGTTTTCACTCTGGAGGTATCTCATAAAAGTTCAACAATATTTAATTTCCTCACAACAGTTTGTTGCCTACCAGAGCACTATGTCCTTTTTGTAGTACTAAACACAATTTCTTTTTTTAAAAGGCTAAAGGAAACTCATCTAGAAACTTTCATCTTAACTTTAATTTAGAACTTTTCAAGAAACTTCTGATCGAGTTTCACCACCACCTGCAAAACAAAAAGAAAAAAAGCACCCGAACCTACCCAAAAGAACATCCAAACAAAAAAACATTTTTGATATGGTGTATACCATACCTCTTTGAATGCATCTCAACTAAATGGGAAAAACTGCCTATGTCACAAGTAGTCCAGGAAAAAAAACAGGTTAAAATATGAGGAGATGATATCCTTTAAGTGGCAAGGATTGTGTTGTTGGTAGTCTTTTGGAAAGATCTGTATGGGGAAAAAGTAATTTAGATGAAAAATGAGCACTTAGAAATTAGGATGCTGTCAGGTAAGATATCTGGAATCAGGTTGCAAAAAATTAGGTGGATGAGTTGTACTGTCAGTCACCAGTGATGTACAATATTAGTATTGGAATCCATAAAAAAGGTATATACTTCATGCAGAACCGATAATGTCACAAATGATCATTAATCTGCTAAACAGTCGGAAAGATTCCCTCAAAATAACAGATTTCATTTTTGAAAGAACAATGATAATAGAAGAAATCAAAGAAATAAGTGGATCATATTTATCTTATGCAATAATATTCTTTTAATGATAACAACTGAATCTTACAGTGTACTCTATATATAAATTTCATACAAGCTACCTTCAAGCACTCAGTAGATCAATTTAATTAAACCATAGTTTCTCAAAATTGTAGAATAAATTTTATTCTGTGCCATTACCACAGATTAATACAGATGCATTTCTGAAGTGAAGTATACAGACTGTAGAGTAGATCTTCCTATAAATGTAGAGGTTACTCAGTCAAAAATATTAATTTATTTCCTTTGTCTTTGTTGGTGCAATAAAGTGTAATAGTAAGTATACTTTTACACTGACATCTAGCAATGAGAGGGTCAAGTCAGTGTAATAAAGCTGGCAGACTAGCAAAAGTGTCTCTGCTTGTGTTATAAATATTACATAGCAGATATTTCCTGAATGAGAATGTGAAGGAATATTCCAGAAAAGGAATGCAAATTTACCATGAACATCAGAAAATTGAAACAGCCATGAGTTCAAATACCCATAAGTGTAAAAAGTAAATCAGGGAGGTGTCAACACTTTGACATTGCTATCCCAATGCAGTTCAGAATACAGCCAGGAAACAAGTAACATGCATATACAAAGTGCTTTCAAACATATATTTTTATCAAAACCTGTGAAGATTATTACAAGACAATTATTGTATTTCTGAACTATTTTTAAACTCTCACAAAAAATGCAGATTAGACACTTGATTAGTTTGCCACATTTACTTGAACTCTTTCCGACCCCCTAAGAATATTTTGTATGTGGCATACACCTTATGACACATCTGAAAGGAGATTATAAATATTATGGCATGATGGAAAGCATTATAAAGTAAAACTAAGCCTTTGGATTGTGTCTTTTTCTTGTTGTTGTTTGCTTAACAACATGCCACTGGATCAGAGTTCTTATGCTTCTGAATCATCTGGTACTCTCCATTAGTGGATAGGTTACCAAGCTAATGGTCTCAGAACACATAAACAAGAAAATCTCCAAACCAGATCTCATCTTCTAATCTCCAGCCACTTCTTTTTCCTAGCAGAAACTGGGTTTTGGCTGAACTAGCAGAGATTTGGGTGACTGCTGTCTTTGTCATTGAACTTCATTGAACGTGAATATCGTTCAAACCCAATATTTGTCAATACTGTATAATGACTGCACCTGTTTGACTCTCCACATTCAAGGTCTTTTGCACATAGGCTATAGCCCTGCTAACACTTCCCAACACAACTGTAATTTGGCACATGGCAAAGGAGAAGGTAATGCATTTGCTTATGGTCAGACTGCTAAAGTCTAGACCAGAGACAATGCACAAGTTTCCCCTTTTGAGTGGCATGGGATTTTTGCTCACATTTAATACTTTGATAGATCAAGTGTTAGAGTTCATTCCAGATGCAGTGTGCTGCTGAATACAAATCTTTGGCAGCAGCTCATGGCAAACTTTGCAGACATCTACAGCAAAAAGGAGCAGATGTATGCATGCTTTCTGGCTGCCAAGATCAGATGCCCAGGTAATGCTCAGCACCAAGTTCCAGTCCCAAACACCCACCACACCAATGCTGCAGCAGCAAGTTCCCTTTGCAGACACAGGAAGACACCAGCACACAAAGGAAGGGAGCCACTGCCTCTTCATCCGTTCTCACACTGTGGTCATCTCTCGATCCATCAAACAGCTGTGACCAGAATTGTGCCAGAAACTGCACCATGGTGTTCCTGTAACTCTGCTAATTCCCTATGCTCAGTTTAATTATATGAACTGCTCTGGATACTAATCAACACATCACATTATGATGATGCTGTTATAAATGTAATTATGAAAGCAACATGAATAATTTCATTAACTACATTTCAAGCTGTCTCCTTCTCTCCACTCCCTTTGTTGGCAACATACTATGAGTCTGCTCAGATCTTCTGGGAATTAGGCCACACACGTATGACATGTTTGTACTGAAAAGCACAATCCTGCAGACCTGAATCAAGGAAAAAGGAACTTAGATGTCTGTTGGGAGTTTTGCCAGAATTATGACTGCAGTCTTCAGGCCACTCTGTGCCAAGGACTCTGAAAATAAATGCTTCCTTACAGAAAATAATGTTTGATTTTAAAATCCAATTCCAGTACCCGAGTGGCAGGAAGCAAGTCTGCCAGTGGCCCTATAAACACAGTGTCAATAACTGCCCATTCTTCTTTCTGCTGCTCACTCTTTGTAATCCAGCAGTACTTGGCAGGCTACAACAGGGAGAATGGCCACACTTGCTCTGTGCTCTAGAAATAAAGAGAAAGCACCAGTCTCAGACAACACATAATTTAGGATTATGAAAGGAAAAGACAGAAGGTGAAGAGTTAAAAGGACAAACTGCAAAAAAAAAAAAAAAAAAAAAACAACACCCACCAAAAAATTACACCAAAATGCCACAGATGGTTTCAACAGTGCTGGTGGATCAGCTTTTAAAAAATGCCTCTCTGCTGCCTCCTATCCTGGTACCCAAACCAGCTTTTCCTTCTCCCTTCTTCCCACCTGTAAGCCCCCTCTTCTTCTCAAGCTGAAACTAAAAAGTTTCCACAGCCTCTTGCAAGGAAAACCAAGCCAGATGCCCACCCTCCAAGACTTCTGCTGTCCTTAGAAGCTTAGCCTTTGTCATCTTGATTCCTGTTTTAGAGTAGATGGCACAAGTGGAGACAAGCAGAGCTTCACCGGAGCAAGTGGCTTTAAATTATAGTTATAGAGTGGTAAGTAACCCCAGACTGACCA
The DNA here is from genome assembly GCF_017639235.1 of Corvus kubaryi. Lineage (NCBI taxonomy): Eukaryota > Metazoa > Chordata > Aves > Passeriformes > Corvidae > Corvus > Corvus kubaryi. The sequence continues at coordinate 6,026,778 of NW_024582057.1, forward strand.
CTGACATTTTGCCAGGTGTCCTCAGGCTGTCATCTTTGTGCATTATACAGCACATTGAACACTCAGGCCTGTCCCATTTCCCAGGCTCAGACTGCTCTAAAGCTCAGCTCTAGATCGCAGCGTGCCCCCACATGTCAAGAATGCAGAGGGTCTGGAGTGTGATCAGCCATGTAAACACAACCACGTCTGACAGGGCAACAGTGATGGACACTTAGCACCTGACTGATTCAAGTCCTGAGTATCCCAGTCATGGACCTGTTGGGGTGGTTTCAAATCCTGCAGAGACTATAGTTAAATAGAATCTCAAAATGTTCCCACAGAAGTGCTGCTTCTCTTTGCAACTGATGGAGTTTTGCCGAGCTAAAAAATAGGGTGAAGCTTCTTTATTAGCTTCATATATGGGACTTTAACATGTACATGCTATAGGAATTATGAATTAAGAAGCTAAAATAAATATATTTTTGAGATGAACAAAGAAAATCCATGAGAAAAGAGAAGGAATAGTTGACACAGGCTATTGTTCTGAGTAGTATAAGGATATTAACAAAAATTTTATCCAGAGATCCCACATGGGAAGTATACAGAAGGTGATTTCTGAAAAAAGAAAACCTATATTAAGCTCATGAACATTTTAAAATCCCTCCTTGCATTTATATCCAATATAATGACAATTTTCTGTATTAGGAATGACCTTAAAACAGGAAGCCTGAATTACACATATAGCTGGGGGATAAGATTCAGATGGATCCTACAGAAGCATGAACTTACAACTAAATTAAAACAAACACATCATTAAAAGTATGTAAACAGTCTCATTCATTGAAGTACTCCTTTTCTTGAAGGCAGCTTCAGTTTGGAGGTCACAGACAGTGAGATTAGCTTCCTGCTCACTGCCAAGCTGAAGGAAAAAAAAAAGGAGAAAACAGTTATAATTGTATTTTCTAATGAAATACATTATTTCAGAATCATGTAGGGAATTCAGACTGTATAGCTCTGATTCTCACTTCTTACAGATACACGTGGTGTTTAGCTTTTACATTACAAATCTTACTTTTATGATTTCTAACTAGGCATAAAATCACACAGTATGACCAAGGGGGTCAGTTTAAGCTCTCATCTTGGAAGTACACTACTATTTGTTTCCTCTGTAAATATTAAAATACTTTTAAAGAAAGTTAAGCACTGTGATTAAGTTGAAGGGAAGCAACAATTAAAATCTGTCAGTCCCAAGTATTTTCTACTCCTGTGTAATGAATAAAGAACTCATGGGTCTAATTCTCCACCTTATTTTAGTGAAACTGCAATGCTTTCAGTGGAGTTATTTTGAATGACAACCACAGTGAAAAAAAGCATTAGGACATATTCCCCTAATATACAGTCCCACTGGATTCAGCTTTACAGAAAAATAACAGAAAAGAAGAAAAAGGAAAAAAAAAAAGGAAAAAAATCAAGCAAAGTGAACAACCATGAGAATTCTGAAAAAAAATTTAGGAGACAAATATCACTCTCAAATTCTGCATTTTCTGGATGTTTCAGAGGAACTGTTCTGAAGAACTTGGAACGCACATAGAAAAAGAGCATGTGGTGTCTTGGAAACACAAAGGCAACAGAGAAGTCAAACTTTGCAAAACTTGGAAGATTCTACGCAGAAAGAAAGAACACAGAACTGTCTTATGCTTAAACAGTAGAAGCGAGCAGATTCTGTTAAAACTTGTATGAGTCCCCTTAACGTTTCTGAAGTGTTGTGCTTAATAAGGACTTTTTTAGTAATCTCTACCATAACCTGAAGGAAAAAGTCAAATTGCTGAAAAGTTCATGTGTGGAATTTCTGTTTTATATTGGTCTGTTGATTTTGGTTTTGTTTTTTATATGACAAACATGAAAACATCAATTTATTTCACTTGCTTATGTTCTGATCAAAGTCAGGCATGATTTCTGCATGTTAAATTCATAAAGACAGTTTAAATTGGACTTTACAAACTAGCAGGGACCGTGTTAGGTTTTGAAAACTATATTCCTCTTCTTAATTTCACTCTCATATATGTGACAGCTGGGGAAGAGCTCAAGTAATTTCAAGAGGACATCATTTTCTCTGGAAGAAATACAGAACCAGTGATGTGTACAGAGCAGCCTCATTTTTTATCTGACTACAAAGACCAGGATATAAGGGCTCTCAAAATGCATTATTTTAAATTTGGAAAAATCACACTGACAATGCAGACCATTTCAGTCATAACTAAAAAATTACATATTAGAAGAGCTCTAATAAATCAGTGACATTTTAAACCAAACCAATTTGTATTTAAGATATATCTAAAACTAAAGCCCTCCTCTAAGAACTGGAAATTGAACGGCTCAAAAGATCTTGAGCTCACAGAGTTTGCTTTTTAGGAGGAGGTATCAGACAGTGACATGTCATGCCATTGAGAGGTTTCCCCTGAAAACTTTGATGCAATCACATAATTTCCCTGAAACCTTCAGAAATAGAATATCTGAATTCAAGCAGACTCAGCTCATTCCCAGGATTTGTAACTAAAAAAGATGCACTTGAATGAATTGTTTTCTGGAATATAAATCGAAATTGAAATGTCAAAAATTTCACTGGCTGAACATAATGTCCCTGTTACACATGAGCCTTTTTTCTTCTCCGAGTTGTGGTCTCTTTCATGATCACACTGAGAGCAGGTGGTCAGCATAAATATGTAGAATGTTTTGTTGTTGAATGCAAAAAATATTGAGCACTAAAAATAATACATACATTGTTTATATTCTCCAGAGGAGCTCCCCAGGTTTCATTGCAGCTTTTGAAACTCCAGTCCACAGTGCAGAAATAGTGAAATTAAATATCCTTTTATAGAAGCTCCTTGTCACCTTCTGATGAACAAATACTGGAACACAACAATCTTGAACATTTCCCTAGTGTCAAAATAAATAAATAACAAATGTAAATTTGCTTCAAAGACAAGCAAGGCCCTTTGAGTATGTTTTTCCACCTATATTTTGGTATGCATGATACATCCCTCAGAGAATATTTAGACAATTGAAGGACTTTGGCAAATATATGCAAATATGTTCACACAAAAATTTGCCCAAGGGATGACTGTCCTAAAACCTCTTCACAAAAGTCTCTTTGTCAACCTGGGGTAGTAACAATGCCCTGTACGGAAGGTGATCTGTCACAAACTGCAAACAAACAAGTAGATGAAAACACACACAAAACAGTTTGCAAAAAAATCACAGGCTTTAAAATGTGTTTCCATAAGGGTTTCCTGACCAATTTCAAACTAAGATTCATTTCAAACTTCTCCTTCCCCCTCCAAAAAAGAGGGGTGGATTCACGAGATGCATTATTTACCACATCTGTCACCTTGCTGTCAACTCCTAACACTTTTTTCCCCACCGCTAACAAAAAGTTCAAAAGGGGAAGATCATCTGATTTTTCTTGACAATCCCTTTCCTATTTCCCAATCTGCAAGCATATATATTTGACATATTTAGCCCTGGCTGGTTTGTTCCAGGTTTGATACTTTTCAGAAGCTTACTGTATGTGTGTTACCATATATGTCTCAATATGTATTTTAGAAAAAAAGGAAAGAAAGGGGAAAAAATCATTCTGTTTCAAATAATGAGCATGTGCACCTTTTTGCCTCAGGCCTTCATACACAATTTAGCCAGAAAGCCAGGGCAGATCATGATTTAGCATTTGACATCTCTTGCCTTCAGGCCAGGGGAGACTAATACAGATTTCTGACTCTGAGCACACCATGGAAAAAAAAAGTGAGAGAGAGAGGCCTTTTATTGACTAAATGATAAAGAGGTTTGTAATGATAAATAACAGTCATTTTATTGTGGAATTCCCCAGAAAAGATGCATTCTGCAGTGTCTGAAGAAGCCTAAAAGCCGAAGCTCGTTCCCTGTGGATCCAAACCTGTTAAGCTCCAATCTTTCCAGGCAGAAATAGAGGTCGCAAATTGCATAGGACCTGCACTATTAAAACTGTATAAGCACGATACATAATCACTGCTGCATCCAGGACAGTTAGCACTAAGAGGATTAGCTGAAGGCTGCTTCTGGCTTTCTCCCCCTCAGCCTGCATCTAAAACAAGCCTGGTACACACCCAGACTGCTTGAGAATTTTCTGCCAGCTTTGATCGATAGTTTAATTGTAAACTTTGGGAGCAATAATGGATAATTCAGCTTGAACCGTCCATTATATGCGCTGTTGCAGAGGATGGAGCTTTCAAAATTAAACAAGAGTTGTGTAATATTATTACATTTGTACTGCTCACCTACAGTTAAATTCCATTTACAAATACTGTCTTGACAATGTATGGAGTTCAATAAACATAGGCCCAGGTGGGTTGAGTGGGGAAAGGAAAGAGGAAAGAAGCTGAAGCCAATTATTTGCCATCTATTCCAGCAAGATTTTTATTTAACCTCACATAATAAAACACATAGAAATGGAAACAGGAAGACAAGAGATAGAGACAGATTCAAGCACTGAACTTAGTTGTGGTTACCGTTTTGACCGCAGAATCGTGATGGAAATATGCCTAAATGTCTGTGGAGGTATTGTGGTACAGCAAAACCAGCAGAAAAATATCCCAAGAAAGTGGGAAACATGCACTGCTCACCAGGTAGTCTGTGTTGGCATAATCAATTTTTTAATAGTACTTGCACCAGTTGGTTGAGCTAGACTGGAGATATTCATGCTATCATATGGGTCATTTTCTAAAACACGAGAAGACACAGCAGCATTCTGTGGGGAGAAATCATCCTGTCTTGAAAGATGAATAGACAAAATGGCCAGGAATTCGGCTATCAAGCTTTCTGGCAAACACAGTCTACCGTACTACACGTGCAAACACTTCCATACAATTCTAAAATGAGAAGTGAGGACGAGAAGCTTGTAAGAACATGGATTTTGAAATAAAAGCAGCAGTTTTGCAGGCACAAACTAAATTCTGTTTACAGAAACAAGCATTTTTCTAGTTTTATTAATAAATGAGTTGCTTGAACAAAATTCGCTGAAAAATTACAACATGAGGTTAGAAAAGTAGCTCATGCTACCAACTTTCCAATGAATTTAGGAACTCATGTCAAATTTACTCCATAAACCATTGCACACTTAATTTGAATTAAATGAATTCACTAATCATAAAAACACCTACGAGTTAGGAAAGAGTGTCAAGGTCACAGCGAGCTTTTCCCACTCCTCATCAAGGCCACTGATATCCACCAAAAGTGTCCACAAGTCCATCTTAGTTTTCACAGCCAAACTCTCATGTTTTGTGCTAATGACTGGGACTCATGGCCAGAAATATTTTGCCTTGGATTCCTCTGTTTTTGAGAAGGTGACATCCATAGTTAACTGTGTACTACATTAAAAAGTCAGCTAAAGCTCTTCCTACATGCTCTCTCATGCCTGACTAGCATGCAATTAAATGCACAGTATTCCTACTGCTTTTCTTATTACCCAGCTTATCATCTTGACAGAAAAATGCCCAGCATGAAGAAAAGGAGCAAAAAAGAAAAGGGGTTTTTTTGTTTGCTCGCAAACCCAAAGCTCCACTGGAAAAATTAGGCAAGTAGAAAACAAACTGGACAATTAAACCAGTGCAACTTGCAAACCAGGAAGCTGCTGGACTTGGCAGATTAAGCCAGGTAGCACCAATCTCTGCAGCACAACAGCACCTGTGTGTAAGCCATTCCCATAGAAATGCTCTAACTTTCATGGCTCAGTTATCTTCAAAGAAATCTTCATCTCATTCCACTCCTTTTCTTTTACAGCAAAGACACATTTTTCCATTTGCAATAAGTTCTTTGTAAAATGATGCAGATGTTGGAGTCATAAAGTATCGACACATTTTTAGCCTTTAACTGTGGTTTTTCCTCTTGGGAAATGAGGCAAATAAAAGTTTTCCTTGCTGATCATTGGTTTATAATGCCACCAGATTGCTGTCAGCTCCAACAAAGAACTCCTTGCACCAACAAAGACTCCCTCAGGCTGTAGGAAGAGACCAGAGTTTGCAAATGCAATCTGCATTCCAGAGAGTCAGGGAATTACCTATGGCTCTAACACTGTATGCTTAGAGAGAATCAAACTTCCATCCACCATCAGAAACAGTGTGGCCAGCAGGGCCAGGGCAGTGATTTTCTCTCTGGACTTGGCACTGGGGAGGCTGCATTTCAACTCCTGTGTTCAGTCTTGGGCCCCTCTACAAGAAGGACGTTGAGGTGCTGGAGCAGCTCCAGAGAAGGATAACAAAGCTGGTGAAGGGTCTGGGGACCAATGAGGAGTGGCTTAAGGAGCCGGGAATGTTTAGCCTGGAGAAAAGGAGGCTCAGGAGGAACCTTATTGCCCTCTACAACCACCTGAAAGGAGGTTGTAGCCAGGTGTAGGTCGGTCTCTTCTCTCAAGTTACAAGGGATAGAACAAGAGGAAATAGCCTGAAGTTGAATCAGAGCAAATGGCCTGAAGTTTAGATTGGATATTAGGAAAAACTTCTTCACTGTAAGGGTTGACAGACATTGGGACAGACTGACGAGGGAAGTGGTGGAATCCCTGGAAGTGTTCAAAAAAACATTTAGATGAGGCGCGCATTTTTTGCCAAATCTTTAATCTGATCTGTCAAATATGAGGAGAATGTTACAGTAAGAGTTATCAACTACAAGCACAAGGCAGCTTACAAGTAATGCTGCTTGGTAAAGGAGGTTTCAGCTTTAAAATCGTGAATGGACTGAAGCTATTGACATAGAACTGGTTTATTCAGGATATTGAGGCTAAAACTGAAATACTAGGAAAATCAACAAAGTCCAACATGTCTTCCAGCTTTCGTGGGTCCTTCACATAAAAAGAAATTAAGGCAAAGCTCTGCGTGTGAAAATAAGGTGGAATTTGTTAGTCTAGATACCGTGGTGATTGACAGAGTTTATCAAGTTGTGCACTGTGGTCACAAGCCACCAACCTGTGCTCAGCAATCACAGGTTCAAGGGTAAGTAGTCAGTGTCCCTCAGAGTTGAGACAATGTTACCCCAAGTATAGGTTTAATAAAAGTTGCCGATTTCCTCCTCCTTTCCTGAGAAACAGGTTAAGAACAATGTATTTGTTTGAAGGGAAAAAAAAGTTAAAAAGTAAGCTGTTCACATAAAGCTAAATCCTTTTGGTTGGGTAATTTACAGTACAGTTTGGCCTTTAGTAATCATTTGCTTTGCTTAAAATGGAGAGACCAAAAATCACATAACCCAACTGAAATATCACAATTCGCTTTAATGTCTCTCCCTCCCTTTTCCATTTCCCAGGGTCACCCACCAGACTATCTGTCCCATTTCCCCAATTTTTTAATTCTTGAATACCAAATTCCTGAAAATTATTTCTATCCAAAAGCTCGACTGAAGTGTAACAAAAAGACATGCAAAACCAAACCGCTGCAGATAAGCTCATTCTGTCAAGGGGCAGCGCTGTTGTTGCCCAAAGCTCTGGGTTAGTTTATGCAGAATGAGCTCTCATCCTTCAGACCCTTTGTCTCTCTCTTGCATTTGACATACAGTGAATGTCCACAGCCCTCTCTCACTCAGAGCTGGATATTGGAACAGTTATGAAAACATTTAAGAGGCACAAGAGTTCTGTTCTTTCTCAGCAGATTCATGTGAAAAGAACTAAACTAGCATTTCCCAATTCCTTTGGCTCTCAATAGCATTTTTTCTTGAGACTAATTTCATCCTGGTATATCTGATCAAAGATTTTAAAAAATACACATTTTTGGTGAAGATACAGTATTCATGTGGGCATCCAGCCATTTCTTTCAGAAAGACAAAAGTACTTTTATGCAAGCTCTTTAGTTTTCTATTTGTAGAAAAACTTCTTGGCAGATGCTGGTTAATTGATATGCACATTTCCAAGGTCACTTTTTACAGCAAAATAAATATTTCTCTCTGTTCCCTTTCTAAATGCCTGTATTTTCCTCATGCTGATATCTATGACAACAGGACTGTGTGTTTGAAGCACGGGGTCACACTCAATTTTTCGCAAGCATACACTTTTCCTTGAAAGAAGTTTGTGCTATCTACCAAGCAGTGCACTCTGATGGCACACAAGGCAGCAAGAACAGCTTGGGAAGAAAGAGTGGCAGAAACATTGTGCAAAGAACTCCAGTTTGGGAAAGGCTTCACTTGTTGGCAACAAGGTTTATAACCACAAGAAAACCATCACCAAGAAATTTCTGACACACTGCTTAGTAGGATCCTGCTCTATAGCCCCCAGCTCTGGCTAAGCTCCACTGCCATTATAAACCCACGATAAAACTCCTCTTGATTTTAACAGGATGAGTTATGCCAGTTATATTGCTTGCTTTTAAGCCCCCTCACACAGTGTCCTTATACCCAGATCAGATACACACAATCAGCTGGGTTTATTTAGTTACTTGCTGTCCTGGAAGATTTTGCAGCTGACTGTGGCCTGTGATTTACTAGGAGAGGTTCAGCTCTGTTGTCTCCATCACCTCTGAGCAGCTCCTGCTTCCAATCACTTGGTGGTGCTGCAGGAGAACCAGAAAGGGCATCTCCAAATCTGCCCATAGGGAACATATTGTTCCCTCTTTTCTGGAAATGATTAATGAAAAGAGTAGTCTGGAAATATGTTTTAGTCAGTCAGGGAGACAACTGACCAAACACTTCACCTATGTTCCAGTGCTCCATACTAGCTCCGTGGTTTTTAGCACCCATTGGTAAACAAGAGAATAAGTCCTTCAAGGCCATGGAGTGCTGACATCCACGTTCAGCATGAGCAAAAAACCCAGATGCCTTTTAAAATTAAATGGGCACTATCTTTGGGATTAAAACATCATTTACTGCCACCTGTACTGTAGTAATAGGATCAACCTGGTTGTAATGACAAGAGGCAATCCATGCCATAACCATCTTACAAAAGAAGGTGGGCAGTAGAAGAAACAAATATCAGTATACAAAAGATTTATTTCCAACATGAACTGCAAGAAGGGAGGTCACTACCACAGTTCTGATGATTCTGATTTCTCAGGAATTCAGAAAAGGCTCTTTAGCAGAGGCAGCAATGACACATTGCTTTGGATTTGTGTGGCCAGGTTTTGGTGGCAGCAGAGCTCCAGGGATGGCTTCTGAAAGAAGCTACCAGAAGCTTCCCCCAAGTCTGATGGAGCCATTGCCAGCCAGATCCAAGACAGATCCATCACTGACCAAGGCTGAGCGCATCAGCAACAGTGGTTGTATTGCTGGGATAATGTGTTTAAGAAGGAGAAGAAGTTGCCACACAAGAACAATTGCAGCTGGAGAGAGGCATGAGAATATGCGAGAGAAACAGCCCTGCAGACGCCAAGGCTGGTGAAGCAGGAGGGGGAAGGACGTGCTCCAGGTGCCAGAGCAGAGATTCCTCTGCTGCTGCCCCAGGAGGTTCACAGTGGAGCAGAGATCCACCTGCAGCCCACGCCAGAGCAGGTGGATGCCCAAAGGAGGCCGTGAGCCCATGGGAAGCACACACTGGATCAGGCTCCTGGCAGGACCTGTAGCCCCACGTAGAGAGGAGCCCACCCTGGAGCAGGTTTGCTGGCAGGACCTGTGACCCTGCGGGAGACCCACGCTGGAGCAGGCTGCTCCTGAAGGACTGCGCCCCACGGACGGGACCCTCGGTGGGGCAGTTCATAAAGAACTGCAGCCTGCGGGAAGGACTCACCTTGCAGAAATCCATGGAGGACTGTCTTCCATGGGAGGGACCCCTGGCTAGAGCAGGGGAGGAATGTGAAGCGCCCTCCCTCTGAGGAGGAAGGACTGGTGGGGACAATGTGTGATGAACTGATAACAGTCCCAGTTCCCCTTCCCCCTACATTACTGTGGGGAGAAGGTAGAGAATTTTTGAGTGAAGTTGAACCTGGAAAGGGTAAGGGAAGGTGGTTTTGAGATTTAGTGTTTAATTCTCATTATCCTACTCTGACTGGTTTGGCAATAAATTAAACTAATTTTCCCCTTGATTGGCAATAAATAAAACTTATTTTCCCTAGATCAAGTCTGTTTTGCCTGTGACAGTAATTGGTGAGTGCTCTCTCCCTGCCCTTATCTCAATCCAGGAGCCTTTTGCTATATTTTCTCTCCCCTGTCCAGCTGAGGAGGGCAGTGATACAGCAGCTCCGGTGGGCACCTGGGTCAGCCCACATATAAGTTAACATAAGTTAAAAGTAAGCACAATTATGATTCAGGGTACACCAAATTTCCACCAGGTCCTGCCTATCACTTAAAGAAAAGTCCTAGGGAAATTCAGATAAACAGAACACTTATAAATGTTTTGTAAAATTTTGTAGAGATGAAAATGCAGTTGCATACCGTGTAGTATACAGGAATATAGGACTACAGGAGGATAAAAAATCATATATATAGGCTATCCTCTATTATTTTGTGTGAGTGTAGGTAGATTTCCGTTAAAATGTGGGTGCTTAATTTCTAAGACATTAGTTTTGGTACAGGTGATGTTCAAGTCTTGGCTAATCACAGTGGGAGAAAAATCCTCACAGCAGATTCTTGACATCTTCTACCTTAAAATAGTGTGGTCACTACTCTCAGGAAAGCTGACCAGACACCTCTGCTAGCAGGCTCTGTGCACGCAGGAGTCAGAATTCCAGTTTTAATACTGAAACCTGCAATATGTTCTCATCCTCACTAAGGCAAATTTTCCTTGCATGATGCTTTTATGAAGATCAGCAACTTGAGGAAACAAACATTGCTCTAAGCTTTGGCAATGGCTTGTCCAAAACCCTTCAGCAAAGAACCAGTCACAAAAAACAAGACAATAATTCCCTTGTGCTGACATCCACTTGCGGTCCTTGCTGTAGCAGCAATTCACCTTCGCAGTGTTAAACACATTTCCATCTGTAGGCTGCCAAAAACCAGCATTTACTTTGAGCAGAAATGAACAGACTTTTGAGCACAACAGAACTTTTTTTTCCTTTTCTGTGTGGGTGTTTCTTTACTTGAAAGAAAGCTGTATGAAAGACAAGGAAAGTGTCTTTGATGTGTATGTGCCATTTTAAAATAAAGGCTTCCTCTCACATACTCAGAATTTTACCAAGAAGTAGCAATTACAGGATTATCTGTGACTTCAAACATGAATTCTTTGGATGCTGTTCTTGCCTTGCTTTGTTACATTAATAATTATGTTTTAAGCTGTCTGGGATTTTTTTTCATATTTACAAACTATAGTTTGGTAATAAATGTGCAATCTCAGGATTGCTCACCAAAAGGGGAGCTTGCTTTCTGTCTTGTTATAACAAGTTTCAGCAGGTAGCTAATTAACATAAAAGAAATCTTTCTTCAGTCCCTTTACAGGAAGAAAGAGGGTAGACATGCTATGAACTTCTGAATGAGGTTTTGGGGTTTGGCTTTCGTAAGACCTGATGAAGTAAGTGTGCTTATTCCTCCATAAAATTTGCATTTGAAATTTGGAAAAGCTCTCTTCAAGGCATCCAGAAAATCATGCAAGCACTGATCATCAGGCCAACTACCAGCTGTTATCAGCACTCATGCTTTGCTCAAGAAGATGGGAATTTTTGTTCAAATAGCTGACTAAGTCTAACAATAACCCCAGTCAAGGCATTTAGAAGAGCTGGTGGCACAGACACTGCTGGGGAATGGAGCTGTGCCAGGTGGTGACCTGCACCAAGGGACAGAACAGGCAGTCTCTGCAAAACCACAGTCAAACATTACAGAAAAGGACTCAACAATTGCCTCCTGAGGTGCCCTAAATACACATCAGGATAATAACATTCACCAAGGCCAAGACCTAGAAAAATGTTTCAGTACTGGAATTTAACACAGAAGAAATTTTGTCACTCCTGGGATTCCTTGGGAAGCCCCAGGAGAGGAGACACACAAATACAAATATCTATAAATCAAACTGGAGTCCAAAGGCTGCAAAGGTTGTTTAAAGTCACCTCAGCTTTCTTTTATGCACCTTGGTCTGTAAGTTCATCTTTCAAAGAATTTTACTGTTACAATAAACTCACACACAGTTTGGCTGAAAAAAAAATATGGGGGTTGGAACAGGAAGTAATTGAACATGTCAAAGAGTAGCTGGGGGTTTTTTTCTGACAGAGCTATTTCAGAAATGCTAAGGGTTTCACTGTCTGAAATGTAAAAACCATTCTGCTTCAATATTTTCTAGAGAAAATTGGTTTTCCCAGAAGGACAGTTTTTATTTTAAAATTCACCTATGACTTCAAAAAAATTAAATATTTAAAAACGAACAAACAAAGAAAAAATCAAAAACCCCACATTTATACAGCATGATGGAACAATTCAATATATGCTGGCCAAAGCACAGTGACTGATTGGACACATTCTTCCTTTTAATTTTTTTTTTTTTAGTGAGAACTGAAAACATTCTGTGCTGGTTCAACCCATGAAAAACAACACATCCTTTATTCACAGCAACAGTCATAACACCTGTGCAAGCCACAGAAATAGTACTGTTCTCTTCTTGAGGAAGCTGAGCACACAATAGGCCAGTGACTTACCTAAGATCACATAAGAAGTCAATATTATTGCAGAGAATTATTCCCTTCCCCTTTCCTTGTTAGTGAAAAGTATTAACAGGGGCATCAGAAAAAACTGTCATCTCATCCTGCCAGTCTCTGCAAACAAAAAGCCTAAGTGAAACAGGAGTTGGAGGTAGATCCTACCAAAGCCATCTTGCATCTACCACACTTAGAATTTCATTCTGAGAGTGCAGGTTTTTTGTGGCTTTTGATTTCTAAAATCTGTGAAAGCATTGAGCATATCAGAACACTCAGCAACACTTCACATCAGACTGAAGCCTCCCATGCTTTGGTTTTTCCTTTAGAGTTTCCCAAAGCCATATTCTGTCTAAAATACTTCATGAGAATTTATGCTCGGTTACTTGAAATGCACACCACCAACATCAGACAGAATTTCTTTACTCTTCAATGGCAGCTGCCAGGTGATCCTGTAAAAACAGTTCTGAGCAGAACAGGAAGATCAGGGTATTGAGGACTCCTTGGGATTGCACGTGCACTCAGGAGTTTCAGTGCATTGAAGACACACAGCTCTGTCTCTCTGCTCTAGTTCACCCTGCATGTTAAATCTTTGCCCTGCAGGAATACCAGAAAGATATTTACAGAAGGAGGTCTCTGAACTATTTCATCCTATATCTAGGGAAAAATGGAAACCCTACTGCTGGGTGAAACAGTGCTTATACAGTTGATTTGCCATGATTGCTGCTTTTGCTGCTAAACAGCACAGCTTTGTTGTTGCCCCATGAGCACCAGGCTTGTAGGGACCTGGCATATACAAACCCCAACTTAATTCCAGATTGTGCATCTTCTACCACCCTGAGATTTTAGTTCCTTCCTGGACTCCTGCATTTCACTACTATTTCGTAAAGAAGGAGGAACAAAAACTACCTTATCTAATCAGATTGAAGGACATCTTTTATTCTCCATGAAGAAGCATGACCACGATGCCTCAGAAGTAGTTTGAGTCTTTTATATTTACATTTTCAGTTTGAGCAAGCGGAAAATAATAGGTTTAGCTTTTGTAATTCCCTACATACCTCCCAAAAACACTCCAGTTCTATTATGACCACAGAATCCTTGCTTTCCAAATACAGGCATGTGTTAGATAAGCCTGGGTAGAAACAGGACTAAAATGAGACCACAACATTCATTTTTATCTTTGACTCTTGGCACTGAAATGTGGGTCTAGAGAGATGCCACAAAGCCATTTTGAAAATAGTTTCCAGAGGACAAAGCTAAAATCTGTGTTTCATCCCACTTTGTCCTGCAGATAAAGATTTGTCCTAAAGTGTTTACAGATTGTAGAGAAAGCAGACATGCATTTTGCCCAAATATGCATGAAAAGATGATGGCAGACTGAGGAGCTGATCCTGTTGTTCCAGTGTGCCATACAGATTAACACAGAACACTCTCTGCATTTTTATTTGCATAAATATTTTGCCTGTCCTGTTGAGGTGACCCGGAGTAAGCAAAGGCCACAAAATGTGCTTTTTTCAGTGGGAGAGCATCTCTTGAGAAAATAACAACGTTTGCACTGCCAAAGATTGCGATAAAAAAGAACTCACTCAAACAAAAAGACTCCTACACTACTCTAGTACTGTTGGTACTCTTTTATAACAAGAGTTCTCTTGTGCAGAAATAGGAGACTGTCCTGTCACACATCCCAGGAACTGTGCACGATGCCTGTCTAGTTTAACATCCCAAAGACAACCACATGTAAGGAAGATGATATTGCACATCCCTGAATACTATGAAGGACTGCAGTGAAGACCAAGACCCAAATTACTGCTAACAAATCTGCTCCAGGAATGGCAGCCAGTGGTCAGAGGGAGGCGAAGCACCACTGACCTTGCCAGCACCTCTGCACAGAGTTGCACCAGTTGTAAAGCATCACAGGGGAAATGCCTGAGGTGAGTAGAGCTGCTCAAAGTACTTTGCAAAATGCAAAGTGTTATCATGGCCAGAACTTCCTGCAAAGCCACATTTCCGTTTTCTATTTTGCCAGAGCTGGGCTCAGGTACTCTACTCTAAACCAGACATGTGCACACAAGAAAGCTTTAAACAATTTACTTTTTGTAATATAAAAAAAAGTCTAAGCCTAAGAATAACTATGAAACTAATTTCTGTTGTAGCTCCATCCTAATTATTGCCTGCCTGCTTGTTGTCTGACTCTATGCAGCAAAGAATATGTAATGCAAGACATACTTGATGCATGTTTTTAGAATGTTGAAGAATTATGTTCATGGGTTTCAAAATCAGTTTTTATAGGCAGCATCCTGCACTCTTTCATGACAACTGCTATAGTTCATCAGTAGTGTGTCAGACCTCCTGTCACACTCAAATGAATTGACAAAAAATCCCATTACAAAATGCAGAAAAGAAGTGCAGTTTCTGCCTGCAATCATATTTTGTAAGTATTAAATCCAGACTATGCAAAGCAAATTGTCAGCAATAAATTCAATACAGAAATTTAATGGTTGTAACAGACTGCATTTGTGTTTCAATTATGAATAATATTTTCCTAATTAATTCATAATTGTATACCACAGCTTCCCTTTTTCACTTTTCAGTGTTAAGCAGTAGCTCCATCTATCCTCACCCATGGCATATCAGTGAAAGAAACATAAGAACTGCATACTGAATCATATTTGCACTTTGAGAAGTTATGGAACATTGTCTGAAACACACGTCTCAGGACCCAGAAACACCACCAGGCCTACTGATTGAGATTTAGCCATAAATACTGAACATAAGATAACACAAGAAAGCAAGAGGACACTTTGCTAAAACAGCCTATTTGTTCCAACATTTAATAGTAGTATTTTTTTGTTTTGAGACTGCAAGAGCCTTCTATTACTACAAATAAGCCTTTTCCAGCAAACATCTTAGTGGAAAGAAAAGAAAAATCCTATAACTTCACATGGTAGCCAAAGTACACTGCAAGACTTACAGACACAGCCTTGATAAAATTCCCGTCAGAGGCCTGCAGATTCAGGCAAAAACATTTAATGATGGAGACCACAGGAATCAGGGACTAAAAAGATGTACTAGAGTACAAGAGCCAAGTCCCCCACAGACATGTCACAAGAAAGTGGGTGACCCACAATTTATCAATATGGAAAAGTTGTCAAAGATTATGTCACAACAGGAAACAACAGTGGGGTGAGGGGGCAAATCATTTAGAACATAAGTCAGAAACAGCCAACATTGAACGTAAAGTTGAGAGAGAGATTCCCACTTCAGGATTAGGTGGTCTCAAGATGTTCACACACCCAGCTCTAAATCAAAGCAAAGGCTCTTAAGTGACTTACAATTGTCCAAGTTACTAGCAAAAATGTGGTAGAGGATACTAATATCTTAGAAAAGATTAAAAAATACTTAGCAGGTAGCGTAGTAAAAATAAGCAACAATAATAGACAGTAAGTAGGAAATCATGTGAATGTACTCACATGGTATCAAGCTATGATTATACACGGTACATAGAACAGTATCGACCTGTTCAATAACTAATTAGTCCTTACTGGGCAATGGTTAACTCATACTAATCATTTTATCAAATTTTCTTTATATGAAATGTGAATGCAAAAGTGCTGGTGGCAATCCTGGACATGAGAATAACTCAGTTAACAGGCTGACACAAAAATCCAAGGAAGATCTATGAAACAGGGAGTTGAGCATAAATTCTATGATGTAAGCCTATGAGTTTTCAATGCATTAGGATTGGTCAGCAGGGTCAAATTTTCTTTTTTTTCATTAAAAAAAAAATATTTGAAGAAGCTTCAGACCTAAAGAAAAAGTTCCAGCTAAACTCAAGATGTAAACAAAGTAATAGATTACAGGAACATCTTCCTGTGATTTAGAGATTAGTTACCAGTTTCCAGTTTAGGAAGAAACAGAACATGGGTCCAACAAAATAAACAAAGAAAATACATTACAGAAGCGAGTAAGGTAACAGAGAGGTGGGAAAATGTACTAAGTTATGTTAGCTAGCCAAAGCTAAAGAAGATTATTAGGGGATTTAAAAGGACCCAAAAACTCTAGGGCACCGTGTATTTGAAATTCAACACAGAAAAGGAATATTAATTTCTTTGGAAAGGAAAAAATTCTTTGTTTCGCACATGCAAAAGTAGCTACTGCATTGAAAAATAAAAGAAACCTAGAACACTGCAACAATAAAAGGAAAACAATTTGCACAGCTGTGTGAAGGCATCTTAATCTTGACCACCTGCCTACATGAAAACTTACTACAGGTTCCATTTATGGAATAGCAACAATGAAATAGTAACTTTTGAAAATTATTACATTTCTTTGCTTCTAACAGTAACTTCATTGTGATAAACTCCATCTTAAATAAAACATAGCAGTTAAAGAAAGGGCACAGAACTTAGTAGTGGTACTGAAAAACTTCCCCAGGAGTAGAAATAAGGAAGTTTAACACTATTCCATTGAAAGAAACACTGACAAGAGTCAATGTAATGGGGAAAAGGATGAGTACAAAGAGGCAGTTGACAGTGTAGCTACTGGCTTAGGGTAACTGTGACTCCCTTTCCACCAGTCTCAGGGAAATTCAATCTTCACTCCCAGTTTGTTCACACACAGGTGCTGGAGTCTGTTCTGCAGACATGAGCATGTGCAGCTGCAGCACGAGAAGTTTTATTCTTCCCTCTCTACCACCAACCCTTCCCAATACTTGGGGTTCACTGATGTGATATATGACTGCTGACAATCCTAAATGGATAGTTTTCCATCTTTATCATTGCATTTTTGGGACAGTGTTTTATGAACAAACAGGCTTCTTTCATGTATACCATCCTCTGAAATACCTGAGCACACAGCGATTGACAGAAAAGACGTGGATATCTGTTTAGGTAATTATTTTTTTATCTATTTCATAAACAGCATAACTGTTATTAAGAAAATATTTATTGGCTATTGTTCAGAAAATATTATCTTTTAGTCTTCTACTATTATTTGAAACAATTCCCAAATTCATTAAGGTATCCTTATCCACAAAAACATTGAGGATTCAGAAATTCGGGAATTTCTGAACTAGCATGATGTAAGGACCACAAGACCTGGGTCACAAACAAAGTCTTTTACTTCCAAACCAAGCTTCTATTACTGTGGGCACCGATTCAAACATTGCCTTAACAGGCAAGAAATGATGAGTGAGTTAACAGCACAGAATTGCCATGCTGAAAGACAAGGGGAACTGTTCAGTGCAGGTGCAAAATTCCAGGGGCTCGAGGCACATAATGTCAGTTCTCATAAGTAATCATCTTCCAACACTGCTTATTATTTCAGGTGCTCCTCACTCTTTGCATGGAAAACAGCTGTCATTATTTCGTCATCTGACCACTTTGGAGAGCTCTGTAGGATTTAGACAATGCTTTTAAAAAATTGCATGGATTATTGAATTAAACCAAATTGATTTGTTGGCTTGAAGAAGGGGCGAGAAAAAGAGCCTTATTGCCATTACTCAGTAAGTTTCTTACAGATTGTTCACTAAACAAAAATTACAGGCTTTGTTTGCATGTTGTGTGACAAACTTGAAACTACAAGTGTTTACATGTGCTGCACGCATACACTTTGGGGTTTTAATAGCTGGTTGACAAGAGATTAAAGGCAGAAATATGGCATTTTATTAAAGCAAACATATCAGTATGCCTACCATGATAAAATGATCTAGTTTTCTTCAGACACAAAAGTTTCTGTTGAGTGATACCTTTGAAATTCCTTGAGGGCACCCTATTATTCACTTTCCTCAGCAGAGAGCAGCTGCAAATGGTCTCCAATTTTCAAAGAGTATTGCCTGGTCATTCTTTACTGTCAAAATGAAGAAGAGCATAAAAGTTAAGTCAATAAAGTAATATGAAATGCTTAATATAAAAATTCAAGAATGAATTATTAACCATTAAAAACTTACAGTAGCTATTTCAGCCAGGAAAAAAAATTAACATTTCCCTTGAAACCTATTAACATTCCTTGTAAACAATATTCTTTCTTGAAATATATGACCTTTCCTAATGCTCTCCATACACATGGCATTTTTCTTACATCCACTTTACCTTCACTGATATGCAGCTGAATTCCTCGGGAGAGGGTGTTTAGAGCCCCTTCCTCTGATGCACTGAAAAAAATGTATCCTTTGATTGCATTCCCCTTCACAAATACACCTAACCTTCAGCTTTAGATCTTAAAATCCTTTCCTCATCTGAGAGTCCTGTGGCCTGTTGTGGTTGTGACATGCCTCCACCATTCCAGCCACAGTCAAGCGTCGAGCATAAAATCGATCTCACTCATTTGAGCCACTGGTAGCTACATGTATGTACAGCAGGTGAAATGACACTACCCTGATGCATGTACCTGAACAGTACATTTTAAAGTCACACAATTATCTCAATTTCTTCTTCAAATGCTTACACTGAGCACGGCTCGTACAACCTTCTGCACAGGAAATATGATCCAATTTTTAGGAAGACAGCAATTCTCTCATTTCTGGGATTTCTTAGCCTCCAGCTTTTCCCTGAAAGTGCTGAATGTGTGAACTACGTATTGTGCAGGTGACCCTGAGGAAAAAATGACATGGAAAATGCCCATATTTTGCATTTGAGACTGACAGATGTATTGGTCTAAAACTACCAAAAGACAACTTTAGGAGTACACGTGCAGGGTTAGAACCTGAGATTCCACAGGTTCCACAATCACAGTGCAAGCCAAAGCAGTGTTAAGGTAATTTGTAGCTTGCTGGAAGCAGTTACATTATTAGAAAGTGTTTGTGACAAAAATGATTCAAACAGTGATGGAATTGGTAGGTGCACAGTAGAGGTGAGCATCCATGATGCATGAAGTCCCAATATTCAGTCTCCAGTTGAAAAATGTGAAAGAAAGGGCTGGCTTCCTATGGGTCACTCATGTACTGCCACTGGGGCTATGATCTTCATTTTCTCTTTCTTACTTCTCCTTCATCTTCTCCTTCTAATTTATGGGATTTATGGAAACAGACCAACAGGCCAACATTTTGTGCAAGGCAGCACATCACAGTAACAGTGACTCCAGCAGACTTCTGGATTTCATGTCTACTGGACTTTGCAAGTGGTGTCTGACACAAAAAAACACACTTGCAGATCACTTCAGTTAGATCACCACCAGATGTGTGGGGGAGGCAACACTAGAGAAACACTGATTAGGAAAGTCAAGGTAACCACGGCTTGGAAAAATGAAACCAAAAATAATAAATAATACCACCAGTAAATTAAAATCCTTCCATTAGGAAAATACTCTCTAAAAAGCACAGCAGATCTCACCTCAGATAATGCAGATGACACAGACATCCACTTGTAGTTGCAGCAGTTCTAGAAGGACAAGTAATACAGGTTGTAGGGAGTTAATAGTATGCATCATTCAAGAGGATAACTTCATTATGGCTTTAGGCACAGGCGTCTTAATACAGATATGGACATATCCAAATAAAATTTCAGGGCCCTTCAAGGCGGGCTGAACAGGGCTCTGAGCAACTGGGTCTAGTAGAAGGTCATGGCAGGGGGGTTGTAACTAGATGATCTTTAAGGTCCCTTCCAACCCAAAACACTCTGTGATTCTATGATTCTAAGTTTTCTGGTTATCTGGGAAACTGGAATTCCCACTTCACTAGCTGTCTGTGAAATAGACACAGAATCTGTGAGAAAAAAAAAAATACATAAACCAGGGGTCATAAGTCACACCTCAAAATGTAGTATTTGGAAAATTGCACTAAAACATGGGACTCTGTCATTACTGCATGGACTGAACCCACACCAAAATAATCACAAGGCTAATTTACATATATCCGTAAAGAGCTTGAACAACTTCCCTGAAGTGCTGTTCAAATGTATCTTCAAATAAAGGGAAGATGCATCTACATTTTTCACTGCACAACTAAAGGTGGCCAAAGGAATATCATCTCACACCAGGTCTACAGAAGTCAGTGAACTGAAGCGAACCCCGCATTAACAGGCTAAAGCAAGGCCTTGTTTCCATGTTACAAACCTTAATGCAAACTGTTAATAATTACATGCTAAATAGATCTTTCAAGATCACAACTTAGAAAACAAAAAGCTGCAAACATTAGTGATAGATATTGCATTTGAAGTCACATTTAAAACAAGGATGGTAAAATCTGCATCGTAACTGGTGAATCCTTTGATCTAGTGCTGCAGTTACTGCATTTACTCTAATAATCTTGGAAAAACACACTTTACATATACTCTGATTTCAAATAGAAATAGTAGCAACATTGGATATTAAAAGCCTCAAAAGACTTTTCCACAAAGCAAGGAAAAAATTCAGTGGGGTGTTGAATTTAATATGAGCATTTTAATCAAAGTAGTCTTAATTCAAAGAAACAAAAGTGAGGATTGCTCAGACCGGCTTGCACAAACCTATTGAAAGTCTTGTATCTCTGCTTAAACTAACATACTTTGTTAAGTCCCACTGAAATTTTCAGCTCTTAGATGAAAAAAATAAGTCTTAGTTTCTTCATTTTCCTGACAGGAATCTCAGTTTTCATTGTCTGGCATCATTAAAGAGTGCCACTCCCTCCAAAGAATGATTAAGACCACATAGTTTAGACCCTTATTTCTGGTTCCCCTGATAAATTTCTTTATCAGCTGGCCTTAGTGAGAACCGCAATGACCGGTCATAGGCCACTCAATCATTCCAGATTTCTTGTTGCAGTAAGAAATTAAACTCACCTGTGAAGTAGACACCCAATTAAAGTGGGATTGCATCATATGTATAGTAAAAGAGTGAGCAGCTCAGACATATGTACTGCTTAAACTTCACAAAATTTAGTAAAGCTTTAAAGTTGGACGTCATTGAAACCACTGCACACAGATGGGCACTTGCAAGAGAGGAAGGAAGCCCCAAAAATAAGACACAGGATGTGGTAGGCAGCAAATAGACAAAACACTCTAATAGAAAGCAAGACAGGTTTAGAAGTGGTGTGTGGTAATAATAAATTACATATAGTCTTGAAATGGAATGGAATAAGTATTGGAAAAGTTTAAAGGCAAAACAGAGATTGAGGATCAGATACATCTGAATAAAAATAGATGTGGATGATGCAGACCTGTACATTTGAGCTCACTGTCCAACGACCCTCTTATATAGACAGTGGTTATCTAGCCATGAAATAGCAGCACAATTCCAGAAAAACACATCTTGTCTTGGTTCTTACTGTAATTTTTTCTCCTTATACAGTATAGTAGAAGTGCAAGCACACTGTTACGACAAAATAAGTGTGCTCAAAAGTTGCTTTCATACCTTATCTTCTTGAAGACGTTCTAAACACCATCTACACTGAATAAAATGTAAGACCAGAAGTTGCTGTTAATCAACCTTTTCTGAAAACTTCTAACTCAGACTTCCTTCTCCCAGAAGAAATGCATTGGTCAGGCATGAGTACCCAGGATCATTTTGATTGTTTTAAATGCAGGGGTTTTTTCTAGATGAAGCTTCTGTGAGTTCTAGCTAAAAACTAAATTACATCCCTTAAAACTTATTATTGGCATCTAATTTGTGCTCATGAATTAAATTCCTACAGGTCATTTTCCTTATAAAGGAGCATTATAGAAATAGAAGAAAAATGTTAAAGGTCTGCTGTGGCATATTTTTATGATTTCCTGTGATAAACAGCAGAAACCTTCTATACTTGAATCATGTTCCACTGCCAATCAGGCCACGTCCATCAGTGAAAACAGCAGCACTAATTTGACTGTTATCTAAACAAAAATGGAGTTGTCACAGAACAGAGCATTTATTATCATTAGGCATTTACTGCAAGCAAACTACACTCCCCAGTTCACTCCCTGTATAGTTACTGTTGTTTGGCAGGTGGCCACCATCAAGACTGGTGAGAGTATGAACAGCTCCAGCACATTTGGGCATTCTACTTTACTCTTTTTGATGACACACCTTTATATTGCTTTGCCTCATAGACATGTACTATTGGGTGTAATTCTAAAACCCCAAACCTAAGAGCACTGAGTGAACTTTTCTCAATTTTAAACCAGTCTCATGGGTTTAGAGGATATGGTCGGACACATGAATTCAGCAGGTGTAGCACCAGTAGGGACACTGCACTGCAGCAGATGCTACAGATGTCAAGGCACTCCTGCATAACTAATAGCAGAAGCCCCATAAGAATTTTTTAGGATGCTAGTAAAATTTTCCTAAAACATTTTTGTAGCTGAGACAGTACAGTTCAACCTTGATGAGTTCCATTTTAGCTTGTCTTCCTCTATGTATTCATTTGTGATTTATATTCTTTGCCTCTGCAATGAATTATGGAGCCCAGTTCAGGAGGAACAGGACTGTACTCAGTGGAAAGTCACAGTTCTAACATACACTTGAGATGAGAAGCAAATCTCTAAGACACAGAAAACACCAGATCCTGAATCACACTAACCTTAAGCACAGCCTATTGCATTCCATTTTTATGGTACCTCCCCACCACAGCAGAAGCACTCATAATGTGAGAGAGTTTCTACAAAATGAAATAATCTCAGGAGAAGGCACGATTCTACTCATTGACATTTTATTCTAAGCTTTCTTCAATCAGCCTCATAAAGCATAGGATAAACTCCTTCTTTCCCACGAATATTCCATTCACAGCCTTTTGTAGAAAATCATTGAGAGCCGTCCTGATAGAGGGTGACATCTTGATCTCACATTGACACATAACATTGCATCCCATCTTCTCGTATCATAAATGAAAAGAGAGGCTGCATTCCACAGTCTCTGAATTCTTTCAAGACAGCTCAGCAATCTACGAGTGAAAGGTAGGATAAATTATTACAGGAGACTTCTCAGCATGGCTGTTCTAAATCAAATGCTGTCAAATAATTTTTAACTTTCTTTGATCTGCACTCAGTCTCTGTGTTCTTTGCTGACCTATAGCACAGACTCTCCTTGACTTCCACTCCTTTCTTTTTCAGTCTCTTTGCTCATAAACTTTTATTTTCCCTTTTTTTATCATGTACATGTAGAAATATATAGAAAAAAAAACCTAGATCCAATGGCTTGGTGACTTCTATTTTATAGTTGCTTGGAAAAAAACCCACCAACCTAGTAAGTGTGGTAGGAACCTAAAAAGAAATGAGAAAAAGACAGGAAGTTAAATAATCTTGCAAGAAGGAAAAATACAATATTTTGGGCTGAAAAAGTATTCTCCCTAAGGTGTTTTATGGTTATAAGAGGCACATCACACAAACTCTGTATCTGCTGGCTCCTACAATATATTTTGTAGGAGTAACAACTACAACTTAAAAAGCTGGACAGAGAGGAGAATTGGGCAGGCAGGAAAATTAAAAAAAAAAAAAAAAAAGAGTATTAGTGAAGAAAACTAAATGAGAGCTAAAGGGGAAGCAATATAGACAGAGTAAGACAAATTAAAAAGGAAATTATGTGGATTAAGAAATAGCATAGTAAAATTAAACACATGAATCCACAGTAAATGCTGATAGCATTGATTGTGATTGCTACTGAAATGGCACCTAGGGACTCCAGTGCAGGGTCTCGTTGCATTACCTTCTGCATTGCATTGTATGAACAAACTCCAGGCATGAAAGACACTCAGCTGTCTTGCCAGGGTGTACTAGATGAATGTGTGGACAGAGATAAAGAGAGAGGACACAAGGTAACAGTAGGTCAAGACACCATCAGTCTGAAATGTCACACTCTTCTGTTTATTTTGAGGAGAAATATGGAGCCTAGTCCATATGCCCTGAACAGAACTACTGTTCAGCTTTGCACTTCTTATACCTGAGCAGTTTCACACGTACTCTGAGACCCGGGAAAAGCAAACGTACTTAATTCCCTTACCAGTTCCTAAACACCTCTTTTGTAACACCTGGATTTTCAAGTGCCTCATCTGTGGTAGCAGAGCACCGTCACTGCTATGCACTGACTCTTGATTAACTGAAGCCATGAGAATTTTTTGGTTTGGGACATGCCCTCTTCTCCAGTTCTCAAAAAGTGCAACGCAAAATATCAGAACTAGAACAGTTCTTTGTTTTGCACTAGAGCAGGTAGAACATACAAGCAAGAATTTTTCCAACCTCCTTAAAAGTCTCCACTGGCAAAGACTGCATAACCTGCCATTCCAGGAATTAACTTAGTTACAGCTAGAGTGTCCCTCCTAATACCAGTCATTTTTGTTGATAAATGAACAAACTGTTTCCTCTCATGACTTTGCTGGTCCTGGAGATGTGTCCTTGATACATCAGAAAACTTCTTTGAGTCTCTGCAAATTTCTTTTTTTCTGGAAAACAAGAGAAACTCCATTTTTTAAAAAGGTTTTCCTTGGTGAGTTCTACATCACAATCCTTTTCTTTTTTTGTGCACTACCTGTTAGACTTCTCTTGAACACCCCACAGCCTGTCCATATTTATTCCTAAAATATAATTCCCAGAACTGGGCAAAAGCTCTTCCAATTGAATGACAAAGATGGTACAGGTATCTGACCTTATATTAAAGTGTGTTATAAAAGTTCATGCTTGTTACTAAACACAGGCATGAACTATCCCAATTAAATTCTGTTTAAATGCCAACTCAACTACAGAGCATCCTCAACAGCACCTCACCCTGCTACTGAAACCATGTTCCGAACTCTCATTGCTCACTGCTCTTAGTACCAATTTAACTCCATCATGAAGTTACAGGAAATTTGCAGGACAGGCAGAGATGGCAACTCTAATTTCTTTTTAACAAACAATCATACATGAGAGCCATGACAAAGGAGGAATAGCTGCTATTTTACATTAAAGAGGGTGGTTGGATGCAGATACACCCTAATAGCTTGACTGAAAAGTTACTAAAAAGGACAGAATTTGGAAGTTGGGTTGTTTTCAATGGCCAGTGCATAACAGAGTCTCAAAGAGACCTGGACAACATCAGCTATGAGAACATACTGTGAACTGTACCTCTAAGAATTGCTCATACCCTTTTGTTACATGAACAAGCATCTTGAGGCTCCAGTCAGCAAAGAACACAGAAATCTTTAGGAAGTGTTTTCATAGTCCAGACTTACTTCCTTTCACAGTTTTCATCCCTTCCAACTTGCCCCAGGAAAGTTACAGCTACTGTTAAAGCAATGAAGTTACCATTGTTCAGCTTTGCACTGTTTAAACCTGAGCAGTTACTGGAGTTCATATTTTGTTTTCCATATTTCTCCTCTTATGCATTCAAATTCAAATTGACAAATGTCTTTGTATATAATTTTAAACCCTCCCCATCTCTAATGCATCAGTATCTTGTTACATTGCCTTTGATTTCATTGCTTGCAATGCTACTATCAGCAGCATGGAATTGCCAAGGCACTAAGCAGCCCAATTTTTCTTTAATTTCTCAGAAAATTGACAGCTTTATGAACTCTCTCTTTACCTATGCCCCACAAACATGTCAGGCTGTGGAAAACCATTCTAATTAAATCCCGAGGGATTGCAATGGAAGATTATAGCATCTTGGCAGGTTATTAAAAAACAGTTGTTCATATATACACAAATATCTGTACTAGAAGCTAGCATTTGACAGAACAGCCAAGAAATTAACCCCACTGGCAACTCCAAATAATGCTCACCAAAAAAGCCCAAAATAACAACAACAAAAACCACCACCACCAAAAAAAAGGCAACAAACCACTGAAAACCAACACTAGCCCATAAACCACGAACAAAAGAACCCAAGCCAACCAAAAAAGCCAAGGAAGAACAACCAAGTTAATTAAAATGGAATTGGGTAGGGATAAAGGGGGGAGGTGCCTTTGTATTTGATTCCTTTCCAAAAGCTGCTAATTCAAACTGTCATCTGCAATCATCACCTTTCATCCTTGATTACAAGCATCTGATATAAAAGAAGGAAGAAAAACACTTGTAAGGTCCATAGACATGGCCCTGCTGACTCCACAGCCTTGAAGTAAGTATATTAGGGCGGATGGATAACGCAAATCATTTGAGTCAGCATAATACTCCTCCTGTCTGCTCTGATCATCCAAGGGAATACATACGAACTTCTGATGGTAAAATGTTTGTTAGAGGTCAGTGTGTGTCCTTCCCAACAACTTCCTCAAATAATGATGCCTTTGAGAGTAATGCTTGCCGCCCCTGCTCTTGCACCTGAAAGAAGTTGTCCAAGCTCTCACCTCAGCAACAGATATTCAGGATTTAAATACCGAGGAATTTCTGGGAGGCTGTACAGAAATTTTATTTTGTAACCTGTGTCTGACTTTTTACAAATGAACAGTTTGCACTGTGAAAGCAACTTCCAAAATGCTGTTTTGTTGAGAGAGCCTCTTGAGCCACAGTTACAACACGCAACTCTCGTCTCTCCCCTAGGCCTGCTATCTTCAAGGAGAGCAGCCTTGTTACCTGAGAGGAGGAAGGGAAAGGGAACAAATTGAATGTTATTGCACCAAAGATAGCTATGAAGAAACAAGTATAGCATCACTGAGCCAGCTGTGTAATGGGTTTTGCAACTAACTGGACTTCTGAGGAGTTATAAATTATTTTAGTATTTACTTTTTTGAAACATGTTCTGGTGTCAGCAAATATAATCTGTCATGCAAATGTTTAGTACATCACTACTTAGATTTTCTGGTGTTCCACGTTTATGTGAAAAGAATTTCAATCAACATCAAGTATGAGAAATATCCAAGAGTTAAAAATCCTCAAAGACTGACACACAAAGATGCACTGATTTCACGGTCTCTGAGATGACAGAGAATCACACTCAGAGAACTCCAAGTTTTTATCCGAAGAAAACTATTTTAGTTGCACTTTACATAAAAGGAGCTTTAAAATAAACCTGCTACTCCAACGGTACATGTGTGAAACACCAAAAAATCTGTGTATCAAACTGAAAGCCAAATGAATAAAGAACTTACACAGAGGTACCTGAGTATAGCACCAGATTGACTCAAGTCAACAAACTCAGAATTAAATATATCTGGTGTCATCTTTTTGTTGATGAAAATCACAGTGCTACCAATGACAGTGAAGAATCAAGTAAAGATAAGAATTAAAAGTTACATTTTTGGAGTGTGTAGGACCTGAGAGATGACTTTTTCTCCCTGCCATTTACTTGATTTATTCACTCATATAAAATACATAAGATATACCACACCTTGTCTGTTACTCTGCTAGGAAATTATTACGTAATTTAAAAAAATACAAAAACCTTCTCCAGTGTTCACAAGGTACATTAAAGGTACAGGATGGCTACTGGCTACATTCCTGCCTTACGGGACATCAGAGCTTTATTGTTCTGCCACTATAAGGAAATATATTAACAGATAATGACAAGTAGAATAAATATTGAAATTTGAACCCTGATAAGGTTTTTTTTTTGGATAGGTGAATTTATATTCTAAATCACCTAACAGCTTTCAACAAAGTGCCAATCTTCCTGTTATTGGTTTAATTTAAAAAGGGGATTACTTTCTTACTCTTATTGGAAAAAGTATGACAGAGTATCTGTTTGACTGTGAGCAAGGACACTTTCAATGTGATAGGGACATTTTCCTCCACAAATTAATACATTTAATTTTGAAAGCTATTCTATCAGCCTATAGTTTTTATTCATGGTTTGTCTTGTGTCATGCTCATAAACTTCATGATAAAAATGCACAGATCAAACTATTTGAAGAGAGAAAAACCAAGACAGAAACCATGCTTGTTCTCCATTAAAAAAAAAATAAATAAAAGCTAACCTGCTTTCTACTTACACAAGTTCATTTTATTCAAGATGAAATGGAGTTTTTACATTTTTAGATAAATAATTTCATTTTTAGGCTACTCACAGTTAAGTGGTAAAAGTCTATAGCTACCATAAATGGTAAAATGGTGAAAGTCTATAGCTGAAGAAGAAAATTGAGAGGTGGGCAAATGCTAGACAAGGATCATGGTTACATCAAGTCACACAGTGGGGACGTCACAGGATGAACATCCAAGGGAGGAAGTACCACTTACAAAGGTAAGTCCTCACCTCTACCTACCTGAAACAATGCCAGAATCAGACACCTGAAACTCCTTTATCCTTTTGTAGCATCTCAGGTCTTCCTCTGAACAAATCAGCCACCAATTCACTGTATAGAATATGATTTTACTTGGAAGACACCTAATTTATATCTTCACATACTATCAAAAAAAGAAGACTACAGTCTTCTGAGAAAAAAAATGGGAAAGAGTAAAACAAAAATATCCAGTATTACCTACTCACTTTCTTATTTTATATTTACAAATTCGAAAGGGGCGGAATAGTTGACTTTGGAGTAACTGCACATAACAACTAACAAATAAGGCACTGACTGTATTGACTGCAGGATCCCTTCTTTTTCAGGGGAGAAAAAAAATCTTCAAAAATAATGAAGCCACTTATGTCTGAGTTCTATAAAAACACCCATCTTTCTCCAAAACTCAGTGCTAGCTGAGATAAATCTGCCTTCCCTGCTTTCTAATGGCTAGGTTTTGTTTACTGGAAAGGTGTGTGGGGGGAAGTGATTTTGATTTATGTTCCTGCAATCACAGGATGGAGAAAAAAAAGTCTTGAACCACAATCCCCAGTTCTCAAAATGAATCCTTTGCTGGTTATAGTTGAGTGGAGACAGATTTACCACAGTCTCAAAAAAAAAGATTGCTTTTCAGAAAAATATTTACCAAAAATGCATGTTAAACTCATTTCTTGCTCTCCACTACAGGAAAGAAAACAAAAATGGGAAAGACATAACATTAAGTATGAAATAATTCAGCTTTCTGCCTTGTTGTATATCAAATCAAAGCTTAATATTTAAGAGTTAAGTCAGGACTTTTATGAAGACACCAAGGCAACAGAGTGGCATGAAACCTTGAGCAGCATACTGAGCTAATTTGTAAAAAAATACAGACTTCTTGCATAATAAGGTGTACCTCCATCACCTGGTTGTCAGCGTACCTCTCACAACAATATTAAAGGAAAGGAGAGTATAATTTAAGAGAGAGAAAAGGTGTTTGAAGCACAGAAGTGATCTTTAGTTTTACCAAAGGTGAATGCACAACCAGAGATGAAGTCAGAATTACTTTAGACTTTTTTTGGCAGTAACACACATTTATAATTAATACTACTATAAATTAATAATTATGATTGGTTCTCTGAAAGCTCTAAAATCAGGTTCAATCCTTCCTAAAGACCAGTGGTGACTGAACCTCTCCATGTTCATTGAAGAAGGCTAAGGAAGTTAAGTTAGCCTTTGCCAGAGGCTAGCAGTGTGAACATGAACAGTTCTTTTCCCTCTTTAATATTCATTTATACAAGTCAAATTCTGATCCCATTTATAATAACATAAATCTAGAATGACTCCCTTGCAGTCACTGGAGTGAGTTTAGATTTACTGCAGACTCTGTAAATAAGAACAGAATTTAGCCCATACACATTTAATTATCTTGTCTAACAGACTATATCTCTTGATGAAAGGAAAAAAAAAAAAAACCAAACTGCCTCAGACTTGGGAATGAGCAATAAAAAAGGTAGCACTGACCAGCTTCTGCACCAGCAGGAAGGACCCCAGGAAAGTAGGTAAGTACAACCTAAGGGACAAACCTATTTCTTTATGTTTTCCTGGAGATCTTAAATTCTGTCAAAAGTATATTCAGCTCTGATAAATCGTAAATATACTGTAGGCTTGCTCCATTTCCTAGGTGTGTTGCTGATTGTTAGTAATTTACACTCAAGATATAGCAACGATTTGCCATTGGCTTGGGGGAAATTGTTTTGCTGCCTATGATTTATAGCTATGATTTGCTTAAGAGTTTTATGAGGCAGTTTCTCCTGAATATGCCCTCAGTGAAAGGCCCCCAAGCAGACGCAGCTTACAGAGACCCTCAGACAGTATCTTATTTCTCCTTCACCCAAATAACAGGAGACTGTTCAAATTTTGTATTACTTTCACCCTTCTTTCTCTTGCTCAAAAAAAAAAAAAAAAGCACACCATGAGGCAAGGCAATATTGATACTCTATTGACTGAACACTAGGTTTTCATGGATTTCATGCTATGTAGCACATGTAGCACATGCCTGTCTCGGAATGATATATCACAGCATTCTCAGTGACAATGACATATCAGTTAATCTGGGCAAGGTATAGTACTTGATATCTCTATGATACAAGTGATATCTGGTTACGTCTGCATCTCATGGGAAGGCATGTAGACCTTACAAAGCAGGAAGGTCTGACGATGGGGGAAAAGTGCCAAAATCTCATTTCTGAATACTGGAAGCAACTGTTAAGAAGAGTCCATTTACTTTGTCAAAAATATGCCCAAGAGGATGATCTGTGGGCTGTTACTGCTGCGTACCTGACTAGGGAATACCATATCTCATCAGTCATGTTTTGAACCTAACTCATCAGAGGGCTCAGAACAGCTCTCAGTACTATGACCTTTTTCTGTAAACTATTTCCCTCCCTTTTTTTCTTTGTCACATATTTTCTCCAAAAGTTCTAATCAGTTTTTGAAAATACATATGGCCAAAAAGTTGTCTGGATTTTCACAGATGTTCTATATTTTATTTAATTAGCAGATTCCCTTATGCTATTGATTACTTTTTATTGCTGTTGCATTAGAACTTCTGAAATAATGGGATCCCGTTATTGTGCTGGA
The DNA here is from genome assembly GCF_017639235.1 of Corvus kubaryi. Classification (NCBI taxonomy): domain Eukaryota; kingdom Metazoa; phylum Chordata; class Aves; order Passeriformes; family Corvidae; genus Corvus; species Corvus kubaryi. The sequence goes on from NW_024582057.1 coordinate 6,057,999, forward strand.
ACTTGGAAAACATAGAACAGACTAATTTATTACAGCTTAGATGTAGTTGCATGTTAAACTTCCCAAGGTCAACACCAGAAACGCAGAAACCAACCTAACAGTTGCTTATTCCATTTCAACACTTAAGTGGATTTAGAAGTTACAAGTAATTTGTTCCAAAATTATTTGTCCAGATCCCTGTCTTGCACGTATGTTCTCAAAACATTCCATAGTGACTAGTGACACTCAGTGGCTCATTAAAATCCTCTCCAGTGACCCAAATAATCACGTTATGAAGGCCAGATGATGTCTAAGTGTGTCACACTGGAATGCCAAAACCTAAAGTACTTAAAATCAGAACTGTAAGCAAGAGGATGACTACACACTGAATGTTTCTCTTGTTTTGTTAGGTCATAAGCTAGACATATAAACCAACCAGGTTGCAGATAAAATATCATGCATGTTTTCTGGCAGAAACGAGGAATCTTAAGGATATTACTTGTCAAGCAGTATCTCAAGTACGTGTTTGGCATCCTACTTTTCTCAACACTACCATTCTGTTTTGTAACCTGAGGTGTGTCACTTCCTCCAGACCCACTTAGTCTTATCTTGCCAGCATACAGGCAGCAGCATGGACCTGAAACATCCAGCAGAGAAGGAAGCATTTGCCTAATTCAGATAGCCTCAGGAGAGAAGTTCACAGGCTGGACCATGCACCACCCTACATGAGCTATTCAGCACCTTCTCAGAGTTTTGCTTTAGTTTCTGCTTGTAGTTCAGATTTCATGTTTAAACAGAAGGAATGTTGATTTACTTATTAAACACAAATTTCTGTAACTTCAACGCTACGCAGTCTTTGATCACATATCATTCCCTTAAACTTCTAAATATAAAAACTTTTCCAGCTGAAAATATCAACTCTTCTTTTATTTCTGAGATAACAGAGACATTGGGAACTGTCTAAAGCCCATCTTTCCACTTTGATCTTAGTAGCTGAGCATCATCGTTCTGATGGTTGGCAGAGCTGTGTGGGAGCACAGTGTTCAAAAGACCACTGGACACTCGTTTTGTTGCTATGCAGTAAAATTACTTGCTTTTATTCACTTATTGCCATGAAGGCTAAGGGAAAGTAGAGATCTGACATTTGTCAGTAATGCAATTTGTACTGTGCAAAACAAACCAAACAAACACAAAAATCTCTTCTCATGACCACAGAAAAAACAGGGGAATACAGGAAGATGGAACATTCTGCAGTGGTCACCCAGCTCATGAACAAGGGCCATAGCTCAAGTCCACATTGCAAATATTGACTTTTCTTTTCAATACTTTGGCAAGGCACACCACAGCAAGTTGCTGCACTTGCTCAGCTGAGAATGGGCAGACAGCATAAAAGGTAATGTGGTATCTGCCAGAAAAATCTTAGGGTGTAGATTTAAAAGAATCAAAGCAGATGAGGTTTAGGAATAGCTGTGAATACCAATGTTGTCTGCTACTGTAGATGAATGCAAGAGAGGGATGAACTTATGCTGAGACTACATATAGGTTCAGAAATTTATAAATTTCTGAACGCACTTATAAATATGTGCGTCATTCGCTTGTGTAAATCCTATTTACAGTAATGGTTTAAGGAACTCCCCTTTTCCTTAGAGGAAATACTGCTTTACTAGAGAGCAAGAATTTATTTTTCATCGTGCCATCTCAATAGTATAAAATGGGTACTCCCAATTATAACTTAACACTGTTTCTAAAAATATTTGCATAAATAGCAGTTTGACAGATCAAGTGTAAATGAAGAGCTGTTGGGCACATCAAGACACACAGTGCCACATGCCTGGGTTAATCCACATGCTCATAGCCAGAAGAAAAAAACAGAGATGAGAGTATGTTCCAGTAAATATTGATGCTATCAGCTCTGAATGTCAATTATATGTATTTCCCTTTAAATAATTTATAATCAGTGGTAAACCACAAGTCACCTCCAGCTACCATCCATAAAGTATAGTTTTCTACACTCGGTATGCAACAAATTCATTTTGAAGCATGTCTGAACTTTTTTGTCATGAGCATCAGACTGAATGCCTGTAATAAAAATGACAGGTAAATAAGAATAAATGGTTTAACGTTAGCAAGAAATAGGGCTCTGCTGTTTCACCTCCGATGACAGAATCACAAGTTTAGCTCTCCCCTGAAGTTAAATGCAATGTTCTCTCGCATCAAACCTTTAACGCCTCTTTTTTTTTTTCCAAGATTGCGGCAGCCCAAATGCAATTTGAGCGAATTCACGAAACGCACTTTGTAAACAGATATTTATTGCCTGCAAGATAAATAGTCAAAATACATCAGATTTATTGATGCCTTGGGAATACGGTATTATGGCAATTTAGAAAGGAACTGTGAGCAAAACCACTGCAGGAACTGACTGTGGATCGGTCTGCGCTGAGAGCGGGAAAAGCAACAACACAGGAAATATACAGGACACATAGTGCTTAGGATAACATGGCTAAACCAAATGCACTGCAGTTTTTGTAGCAAACATTTTCAACAGGAACATGTACATCAAGTGCCTAGAATTTATTTTTAAAAAAAAAAAAGTATTTTATACATTAAGGGAGAAAGAAATACTTTTGCAAAGAGGAGGGGAATAATCCATTCTACTTGTGCACTTTGGCAGGGAAAGTAGTGAGATACTTATATTTCAGCAAGTGAGATTTAGATACCAGTGAAAACTTTCTAATAGTAGGAACAGTTAAGCTTTAAAATAGACTGCCTGGAGTGATTGTGGAATCTCCAGTTCAAGGTTTTCATTGGGATATTGGACAAATATCTGTCAAAACTAATACAGATAAACTTGATTCTGCTTCTTGATACTTCTTCTCAGCCTTATTTTTCATTATTCTATGAAACATTTGCAAATTGCTTTTTTAAAATCATCGTTAGAATTGTATGTCACATTTAAAATAACACATGGAAACTCTAATGCTGCAGAATGAAAACAACTTGGATTTATTTTATATATTTTTAACTGCCTCTAAGACCACACAAGAAGTAGTACCCTTATTGATTATACTACATATCACTGAAGTGCAGAAGGCTCTAACCTGTGAGTTGTGAAGCAGGTGTCCTAACGGTGAACCTATGGTGTCCGAATACAACAGGGCCGATACGATGACCAAGATTTTTTGATATTAAGAGGTCTGGGACACTCCTAACAGTGAAGGAGTGGTATGCTGCTGTGTGAGCTTGATCTTGTCACTGATACAAGACTTTAGAAGAGCATGTGAGCTATATTTTGCCCATATGTGTATATATAGATACACTGTATATACACAATATATACACATTGTACACAAGTGCAGAAAGCACACTGTAACAACACTGTAGAAATTCCTATCCACTCACCTCACTTACAACATACCTAACATCAGGAACTGTCCTCTCCCTGGCTTGTCTAGTCTGTATAAAATCTTGTCTCAGATTTCCTTGATTCTTCCAATCCACCATACCGCATTCAGCATGTAAGTATACACCTACCTGTTGTTCATTTGACTACTATTTTACTTCTAAAAAATGCTTTAAACATTGTCCCTGTAAGATAATGTCCTTAAGAATATTACGTACAAATGTTCATTTTAAACTAGATATATCTTCTTTACTGCCAGGTTGCAAAGACCTCTTGTTTTAACAAGCACCCCAATAAACATTTATCTAGGTCCCATGGGTGTATATTACAGGTTGCCAGTGCTTCTGAAAATGCCTGAGGTTTTTCAATAACTATTTACAATATTCTCTGACCCATTTTAATTTTTTTTCCTGAGTTTCCTAGAGCATGGTGTCTCCATTTTTAAATTTTAGAGGGATTAGATACATTTAGTATCTTATGGAGCATCAACTAAACCTCAGTGCCTAACAAAAAATCCTTACCAGTTATATTCAACCCCCCTTCTTGTGGGCCAACAAACATGATGTGGAAGAAGCATCTTAACAGCATAATTGAGCCAGTGTGAACTCAAGCTGGTTGGTATCCTTATTGTAAAAGCTGTTCCTACCCTGCTCACCACTAAGCTAGGTGTCCTCTTACCAATTATTCCTTTATTTGAAATTTTTACATGACAGCAAGAGCTGGAAAACTCTCATGTTGCATTTTGGAGGTACACTCTACACAGAAAAGAATTTGTGATAAAGAGTCATTTCAGTACAAATAATACTGAACTGTTCACTGCACACAACAGGGACACATGAAGAGAGTATGCACAGCCTAACTTTGGGCAGCACAGTCAGCTAGGCCAGTCGTCAGCAGAAAGAAATCATTCACTTCATGGGACCACAAAGCAGGCTCCTGCCCAAGATGCTTTGAACTGTCCTCTGGGGCAGTTTCTTTTTCTACCAATTAGAGAGGAACCCAGGGCTAACTAACTAATAGTTTACTACCTCAGTACACCATATAATGGGTCTAATTTTCATTCAGATTTTTACAACAGGTTAGAGATGAAAAGTTATCAACAGCCATGGCTTCCTAGAAGACATTTCCTTCTCTTTCTTCTGCTTGACTCTGAAAATCATTTCCACTCTTGTAACACCTGATGTGTGCAGGCTCCCCAGGACAGACAAATCCATGTGTAAGCAGACTGTTTGTTTCGAATTAGAGAAAAACTTCCTTGAGTCATTCTTCATAAACCAAACAGATGACATTAAAGGAAATAGTGGATAATCTCCTTTGGCTTAAAAAGGGTAATGAACAAGTGCCAAATAGATTTTCACTGATAATACAAACTGATTTGAAACAGGCTGGCTGCGCTCTGGCCTGCAGTGTTCTGGTTGGTGTTCACTGCTGTGTACTTAATTTATGGACCATCTCCTAATGCCTAGAAACTGCTCTTCATGGGAAAAATATCTATGCCTACTTTATATCTATATATACCTAAGAATCCTTTAATGAGAAGCAATTCAGAGAGGCTTGTATCCACAGGGGTGGTTTAGAGAACTCCTCCAAAACTTTCTGCAGCTCAGGACTTCTGACTTGCCCTGTCAGATGCTCATTCTGTTCAGGTAATGTTTGCAGCCCTTCAGTACTGCCTCACCAACAGCCCTTCCTGTGCACCTGGAAGGCGCTTTCTACCTGTGAGCAGAAGCTGACTTACATCATCCAGCTTTCCACAGCCAGCCTGATAAGCTCCCTGAACTGGCTCAGAGCTGGAGCTCAGAGATTCAGAGCAGCAGCACAACTTTTGGGAAATCAAACCAAAAACCCGGCAGTGTAAAGATACCCCTACAATGTCCCGCAGCTTAGATGATACAACTCATCAGGAAACAGGGATTTATAAGTGATTTTTTTAAATGGAGTTTTTATTTTAGTTTACAATGAGCAAACAAATTAAGAGTCTGCAAATCCACTGGGTTAAAACAATAATCTTGCCACATAGCCATCCAACTTGAAAGTGATCTCCAATTGTTTGGGTTTGGGTTTTTGGTTCTTTTTAAAGACCCAAGACTCAACCCCTGACCTCCCCCCAGTATCTTTAAAGATAAAGATATCAGTAAAGATAGAAGAGAGTAAAATTTGGAATGTAAACCAAAAAATAAATTAATAAATAAAGAGAGTAACACCATGTTCCCTCTACTCCTCAAGTCCTGACCTGGCTAGCCCGTCTCCTGGCTAGCCAAAGCAACTGCCCAGGTATTCCAATACAGGGAAAAATCCTGTTCTGCATAAGGAGTCCCTTCACAGACAAAATTTTGAAGACGGAATTTGTGATTTAAGGGAAGTGAAGACAGAAATTTAATTTTTTAATCATTTCTAGCTTCTCTCTTCACAATGTCACTTTAAGACCCTTTCGTTTGCTTCAGTATCATTCACCTTGAGGTGGAACCAGAGCAGGAAGCTGAAATGCCAAATGACTGGAAGAAAAACTGTGCTTGTGGTACTCCTGACCACACCAAATGCAAAGAGCACAAAGAGCTCATTTTCTTAATTCTCCCAAACCCATTTCCACTCCAAAGAGCCATAGAAAAGCCTCAGATAAACATCCAGATCTTTGATTGTTTATGCAAACTGAACACTTCACAGGTTTTTGGAGACTAGCCCATCACTAAAAGGAATAAGAAAAGCTTTCCATACCCGGAATCCGAGAGCTTTTGTCTCCTTCACGGCCATGATCAAATACCATTTTTTTTTCCTCTCTTATTTTCAGATTTCCTCCAACAGACAGAAAAACAGACAAGTGCACTCTATGATTCAGGTAAGGGTTTTTTTAAGAATTTACAGATTAATATAAACAAAACCAAATTATAAGTGCAGACCAAACAAGTCACACAAGGAGCCCAACGCTATAGGTCAAATTCCATTCCTGCAACAATTTTACCCAAAACAGATGTATAACTAACCTTACAAAAACATGTGAGTCCCTATTTTGGCTGCTGGTTAAGAACCTCCTGTGCAGTCTATTCCTGTCAGGGACAGAAGTAAGATATTCCAGACAAAAAAAGTGACCCTCAGAAGCATAAATACAAAACTTATTAACTGCCTCTAATTCTCTAAGCACACAGGGACAGTGAACATTATTGGTTAGGGATATTCAGCACTTAAAATAATTGGTTTTCCTCTAGCACAGCTCCCCATCCCCACTAGCCTTAAATGGAGAATGATGCAAAGATTCAAGCCCAGGATTATTTTTCCACAATGCACTAGATTTTCTAGACTACTCTCAACTCCCAGATGATGCATGTGTCTCAGAATACAGTAAAAGACATTTTAAAGTTCTGATTCCTGCAAAAGTTACTAAGTGAAAACCTGAAATTTCAAAAACTATAAACTGGGAAGACCTGTAATAGATAAAACCAAAAAAAAAAAAAAAGAAGAAAAACACCAAACAACAAACGAGTGAAAAAGAGTTTATTATGGGCTTGTCTTCAAAGTATCACAGGATATCTTCTGTCCCACCCTACTCTCACATCATCAGCTGACTAAGAGGTGAGTTTCACTGACAGGCTTCACAAAAAACACCCAAATCCACAACACAGGCAGGCAGAGAGAATCCTCCCCCAGGGGGCAAATTCCTTCCTCTGGGCAGGGGCTGATAAAAGCATTAAGAGGCCCAAGAAAGTTCTGTGCTGTGAGTGCTTTTGGTGTATAGTCCCAGGCTGGTCCAGAGGAAAAGTTTAGAATATCTCTGAAGTTCTGTTAATGTTTTTATACCTCCACACTTTCCCCATGGAAACTGAAGACAGCAATTGATAGGAAATAGAGGGAGTGCAAAGTATCTCATGGATGCCTGTTAACAAAGGTCCCAGGTCTTGTCTCTCTCAGAAATATATAAGGAGAAAATCCTGCATCACAGCTAAGACCTCTGTTTTATCTCAAAATTAGACAACCTGGAGTTAAGGGCTAATGTGGCTTTTAGGCAAAACAAGTTGAAAGGCAGTTGTCCCAGCTCAATATGTATTGAACTGGAGAATAAAGATCAGTGAAGCATGAAAGGTATAGCATAAGAGTAGCCATGAACCTAATTACTTGAGTAATTGAATGAGAATATACCCCACCCTAATTATAAGGAATAACATTTTTAAAGTAAACTAGCTATAAGATGTCAATATATGATAATCAAAAATATGCAGCATAGCTCTTGGATTTTGTGGGATCAATACCTCTCCTTCTAGTGGCATTCTAAATTGCTTCCTTTGCATGGATCTCTATATCATCATTTAACAACCTGCACCTAGTCCCACTAAAGAAAAAAGAAATCTGAATTGACTGATGTTCATGATTCACTCTGCCAGAGTGGCACTTGGTACCCTCCTGTCCTCCCAAGGCGTGGATCTTGCTGCAAATCCAGGTGCACACAGGCGTCTCATGAGACAGGGTTCTTAGCCTCTTCTGTGGGGTTCTGTGATCTTCCTTCAGGAAGGAAGATCTTGCATCCCTATTGTTACTGCTGACAGTGGAATTTCTGTTAAAGATGAGCTTTTGTTTGTTAAAAATGAAATAATTTTTTTTTAAAAACTGTTTCTCTTGTACTGACTTTGTTCAAGGCCTATTACACACACAGCATCTTTACAGCCATGCAGCAGAACCATACAGGTGAGACAAACCCGTCTCCAGAGCCTGGGCTGTCAGTTCAGACTTCTTTCCTTCTTTCCCTCCTCATGTTTTTATGTTTACTTTATTTGTGAGTGCAAGAAAGGACAAGTAGGTGGAGGGTTTAGCTTGGATTGGTCAGAATCTGCAAGGGTCAGAGGTTTCAGATTTTCTCCTAATCGATTTGTGTGTGCCGAGTTTCATAAGGGACAAAATGTTTTATGCTTTCTCCAAGTGGCGCAAAAGCACAAGCCTGGTTTCCTCGAGTAACAAAGATTGTTTCTGAGCAGCTTTTCCCGAGGCACCGAGTGATGTAAAGGATGATTGGCAGAGTGCGTGGCTCTGAATAAATGAATAGCACACATATGTTCTTTTTTCTCTCTTTTCCTTTTCCCCGCTCTCCTCCGAGAGGCTTTTCAGCCCCGTTTCGGAGCGTGCACTTGCAGAGCAGCACCTGCGTTTTGCTGGCTTCTTTCGAGAGACCTGGCGGGCTGACACTCCCACGGCGAAGGGCTCGCTTAATAAATGCTTCTGAGGCAAAAAGCCATTTTTTTGGGGCTCGTTTCCGGCCCGGGGGGTCGGCGGGCGCCATCCGCACGCCCACACTGCCACCTGCCGGCACCGGCCGAGCACATCCCTCTCCTCCCGGCACACGGGCGAGCAAAAAAAATAAATAAAAAAGGGAAAATGAAGTTACCCTTGTTGCTTTAATAGGTGGAAATCTTCGTAGTAGTACCCCGAAAAGAGACAACTGTCCCAGCACATCTGGCCAGAAGTTGTTTTTTGCTGAACGGTGTTGGTGACCCAACTTGCTGACTGCATCCAGTTGAGACAGCCCGGCATCCTGCTTTGTGCCCAGCCCTAATGAGCTCCGGCACTTCACATTGGGTTTAGCAAATAGATGGCTACCAAATAGTCATTTCCAGTTATTGTCAAACGTGGTTGGAGACCATATTTACTTTTTAAAGACAATTATTGATCTGCAGTTGCACAGCGGCCATCCATTTCATTTATCCCCTACACCACTGTGTCACAAGTTCCCAGTTTAATGGAATTAGATCATTTGGGCAACTCAAAGTTCCACATGAGTTACTTTAACTCCTCTACTGCCACACTGCCCTTCCCATGCCATGACTTACTAATACTCCTACAAAAGCTGCCAGATCCTAGCACTGTTCTGAAGTAGTGGTGCCTTTTCAGACACCAGAAGTCCAGAGGTAATTGTACCTTAGCTCCTGATCTTGGAACAATGACGCATGAATCAAACCATGAAGAAAAACAAAAAAAATTTTTTTTTTAAATCCCAAACAAAAACAAAGATCAGAAGATCTCTCACCATCTCGTTGCCACAGTCACATTCAAGACTTGTGCACAGAGTTGAAGAACCATAATTGAAAAAGAGCACTTGAATTATCATTGAAAAAAATGGCCATGGTTTGAAAATAGAATTTTATTTTAAACATGTTAACTGATCTTGTTTTTTGTGAGCCTTTCTGTGAGGAAAATTTCCTCCATGCAAGTGTTTACAGTAAACAAATTTGAGGCCCAGTACTCTAGTTGGTTGATGAAAAAACAGAGTGGTATTCCACAGTGAATTAAATTCTTTTTGTAAGGAAAAGGAAAATTCTACCTTCCTTTTGGGATGAATACCATAGAATAATGCTATGTTTCTGGCCAAAAAGTCTTAACAAAGAACCCGCTGAAAAAACATACATCAAATTATTCTGACAAGTCCAGTAGACCTTCAAGGCTTACAGAATATACAACTCATTGCATTTAAGCTGTCAGATACAAAAATAACATCAATACCATGTAATTCAGGTGACCAATCATGCAGCCAAAGTATCTTAGCATTTCACAGGATGACAACGGGGACAAATCAGATAATGATTCATGGGCTAAAATATGTTTTATCTTTACAGTTAAAGCAGCACAGTGGGAAAAAAAAAAAACAACAAAACATAAAATAGATAAAATAGCCCTCCACAAAAATCCCCCCAGAAAAAAAAATTGCAGGAGAAACATTCTAAACATTCTTGAACCAGCTCTAACTATGACTTTTGTGGCTGTTCCTGTGTCAGAAAACAATGCTAGTGGTTCTTCAAATGATTTGTGTTCAGGTAAAACACCTCCATCAGTAAAATTCTCACTGACCTCAGCCTATCATCCCTAGCTACAGGGACATCAGAACTACCCATGCCCAAAAGAGATTTCTGTATCAACTCCAGGTTCTTTCTGTATCAACTCCAGGTTCTTTACACTGTACCCTGCATTCAGTGCCTCCAGAACTGGACTTAGAGGATATTAAGCTGGAGGAATTTCATTTCCAACTCATTCTGAAGATCCCTGTAATTCTATTAGATGCTCTACAGCAGTCCACCTCACCCAGCAGCTCAATAAGAGAGAATTTTAAAAAAAACCGGTAAACTGTGCAGGTTTTTACTTGTCCTACTTGCTGAGTAGTAATGCAGTTATCCAGGGAGGTTCTCTCTGCACCCTCAAGTTTTGGAACTCCTGTGCAGTCACATCAAAGTAGCAGCCTTGCCACAGCAGCTCCTCTGCTCACACATGGAATAAAGGGCTCACAGCTATTACAGTAACATTTACTGTCCTCACAGCCATTACATACCCTGGAGCCAAGCAAGCAGACCAGACGAAATATCTCCTTTCTGTAATCACATGAACTTATGTGCCCTCAAATTCCCAAAAAAAAAAAAAAAAAAAAAAAAAAAAAAGGCTAAAAACACAACTCAAAATTAATCACCACCACCATAACTGTTCAAAACTAAACTCTCACTCCAAAAATTCTCACCATAACTTCTGCTGGTTAAATCCCATGAGGGTAATCAGTATTTCTTACTCGCTTTTAACACGCTACTCTTCAATTTCATGAGCTAACACATGTGAGTTTGAACTATGGATAGAAATAACTAGGGCAGAGAAGGTAAGCAATTCCATGTATTTGCAATAGCAATGTTCTGGGAGTTTCACTGTCTGAAAGTGAGTTGGTGTACAAACAGAGCATAATAAATGCAGAGATCTCTTGAAGATCACTATATAAGAAAGTCCCTAATAAATGGTAGACAAACCCTGGGCTCTCAGTAATATGACTGCTCTGAATCTCAAATCCATTTTGGTTACACGATACCAAAAATTATTCTTTTCTTGAGCAGGCCTAACAATATCAGTAAAATTACATGGATTTTTTTTCCATATGAGACCTTCAAAAAATCTGTGAATCATTTCAATTTTTATCCTATAAAACTGTCTCAAGTATTTGAAACTAAAAGTTTCATTTCCGTGCTAAATGTTTTAAATGAAGAAAAGGTTAGCAATATTTTCACTTTACCAGAGCTATCCTGTCTGTTCCAAGACCATAGCATATTGGAAAATGGACTATTTAGCAACTGATCTACATTTATTCTTAATTAAAATTTAAGTGAAAATAATCAGTGAATATTTTAATGAGAAAAGAATATGGGTCATTTTTGAAATCTAGGTAACAAAAAAAACTTTCTCCCAAAAATAAAGGGGAACAATGAGTTTGTCAATTAAATTTACCTATTAGTTGGGTTTTCTTTTTTCAAACAGCTTCAGTAGAAGTAAAATTACTCATCAGAAAATCTGAGTATTATATTGCCAACATTTAACTGAACAAGCCTGTATTCTGTTAATTTCCCCAATCATCTGAAATGACCTCATATTTCAGTTGACAGAAAAAAATGTTTGTTCTTAAGGTTCCATAAAATGTTTGGGCAATTTGTGTTTCTACACTGCTCGCTGAAAATTTCACCAAACTCTTTGCACTGCAGAAATCAGCAAACTAACATTTTCAAGTCCCAGAATACTGAAGCTTTACAGGGGCAGTGCTCACTCCTGCATGGGAAATGGGAGTCCTCAGAAGCAGCCATTAATATTTGTAGGCAACAGGTTCAAAATTATTGGTATAAAGGGAATATTCCATGTCAGTTACTTTTCAAAGCCAAAACCTGCTATAATTTACCTGGGCAACACCCCTGCAATACACACACAATCAGTGAATGACATAGCCTGTTTGGGGCAGAGCCTCTGCTCCTGCTGCTCAAGACCATTGCAGGAAAAACGGGGCTCATCTGGAGATTTCCCTGTTCTTCACCTTAGGTTCCCTGACTGCCAGAACTGCAGAGATGAAGGAAAAAAGAACACGGGGTTCTCCAGTGTTATGGCTCAGGATTCTGAGATAAGGTGCCTTACTACTAAAGACAAGGTGTTCACATCATTTGCACCATTACTTAATTTGGCCCAGGTACTTGTTTTCATCACTATTGGGTCAAATTGGACCCCACATCAGAAATATTTGATTGCTCTTTGGTGATCCTCCTTTTAAAAGGGCACTGTAAAAATTAGCAGCAATTATTTTCATCTCATAACTATGAATGATTCTTTTAACAGATTCATAACAAAATTTAACACAGAACATATTCCAAAGCACAACTCATATCAAAAGTGCTCAGTAGCAAATGAGCATACTGTCTCATTAAGCCTGACTTTCCTTTGCTAAGAAACACAGCACTGTAAACTTCTCTACAAAATACTCCTTCTGAGAGCCTTCTAACAAAAAAGTCCACATGAAATTATTCTTCAGAACTAAAATTTAACAGGGATCAACAGTATTATCCCCACTGTTGTTTTTTAGCAGTATCAAAAAAATAAAAAAATCAACCCCATATCTTGAAGAAACACAGTTAATAGGAAAAAAAGTTTCATGATCTTGGAAGAACAATATTTCTGCAGACATAATTAGATGCCAAATTCACAGTACACAGACATTAATAATATTCATAGCTATATAAAAGTGTGACACCCCTTGGAAATCAACAAGATTTTGGCTTATGCACAAAGTCAGACCTCTAAATACTTGTAACCAATCTGATTTACTCATTTACACCAGTGAAAGATCTGAAATCAGTGATATTATAAAATTCGAAGCACAGATAAGGCTAGCTGGAGCATCACAAGTTCAGGTACTTGTTTTACATTCTTAATTCAACCCTGCTTCAACCCTGAAGTCATGAATGCATCAGACTTAATTATTTTAAGAGATAGTTAAAATGTTGATAACCCCTTGCTTACAGAGGATAGACCAAAACCATGAACTTTGAAGAGCGCCCCAAAAGCTAGAGGGAAATGAAAATAATTGATTTCAATCACAAATTTATAATTAGTACTGTTACTTACAGACTGTGGCTGCTGGTACAGTTGGGCTACTACACACCTAAGTGAGATGGCATCCTCTCCCTTCCTAATGAAATATGCTGCCCCGTGTCTGTGACTAAACTGCAGGTCCTCTCCCTTTTTTCACCATGGTCTGGGTCCAAAGTATGCATCCTTAGCATACTTTAACTGGCCCTCAAGTGTGAGGCATCCTTGCATGGATTTCCCTTAGAAAATAGCCCAAGTGGTAGCTGAAGACAGCTTATTGCAAGCTGTGGTAAATATGCTGGCCTGCATAATCAATGTATCTATCAAGATTAAAGCCCCAACAATAACTGTCTCTGCTGCAAAGTTTAGACAACTTTTTCTGTAAGTAACTGAATAAAACTAATGGGGTCTGGATTCCTGTGAACTTGTACTTGTTGAATCATCTAATGGAACCCAGAAGAACACCATAGTGCATTTGTGATGTCTTTCTCTTTTGCAGATTCCCAAGAGTCCAATATGTGAGCTCAGCTTGCAGTCACTTTGTCAGCACAGCTGCCAGCATCAACTTCCTCTTCTTCCATACAGTCCTGAAGCCCATGGACCCTTCATTCCTTCAGAACTGCTACTCTTCTGAAAACTTTAGCTGAAGATTTCCAAGAGTTTGGATGTCATGAGGGTGGCCAAGAAGAAGGATAAACATAGGCAGAGACAGACACAATGACCACCTCGACTTCCTCCCTAGGAAACCAAGCTAAAAGAGAAAACACATTTTCAGAATTATGCGCTGAGCTTCTTTCTGTCAAGTGGGTGGCTCTTAGTTTTAATGTAAAACACTAACTGAATTAAACCTGCTTTGATTAAATACAGCTAATTTTGAAACGTGTGTTGGAGCACTGCAGTGCTTCTGAGTGCAGAGTTTTTAAGACACTGACAAGAACGTACTGAATTTTTTTTCCAATCTATTTCAATTACACTTTTATAATGGCAGAATAATGGCAAGATTAGTCTGTTTTATCATGATTAAATCTTGATTAACATATTAAATAACCATTGTACACTAATTAACTCTATTAAATACAATGTCCAATACATTGTTCTACTTCTGTAGACTTCCAATGAAAAAGTAACTATCATTAGTATGGTTATTTCTTATACAGTGTTTTTAGGATCTAACACAGAGTTTCACTATGGACTAAATACCTAAAGGTATGATTTTGATAAGCTGTTTGGGAAGACTTTATTTTGAAAGAAATTTCCAGATAAGTTACAATATGAACAGAGAAAAATACATTATTTAAGAGAGCATTTCCAAACATGCCCTATGCAATCTGAACACTGAGGATATAAAATTTAAATCTATACTCTTGTAAGGACAGCATGAAGTTGAATTTAAGATAACTTTCCAGTTCAATTATGTGAAGTGGCATTACAGTATTTTACAGGATGCACAAATGCAAAGCCATTACCAAGGATTTGTCATTATTTCACAACTGTGAACAACTCTAGGCAAGGCTTTTAACCAGCAGTTAAAAACTCCCTTGTGTCTACATCTTGCAGTAACTTTTTATTCCACTGGAAACACTTTAAACATCTAGTTTCCTCTGTCAAGAGCACTCACAGGAACTCAGACATCTGCAGTCTGATTTCCTTGTATAACAAACATCCTCTCAAAATACAAAATGAGAGCAGCCGTCACTGTAAGCCAACACATTTATGCCAGGTTTTCAGCCAACTCTTAAATACAGTTCGGGGGTTTTGTGCACAAAAACATATGGAATGAACTGACATGAATAAAAAATAGATTTTTAAAATCTGCCTATCCGCTTCATGAGACATTTCAAACGTGCAATGGGTGATGATGCAAAGTGCTCAAACTCAGACTTGTCTAACTCTGGGCACTGAGCTGAGGCACGTCCACTTTCTTAAAGGTCACTGAAGGGACTCATGCACCTCCACACACCAGTTTAGAGACTATGTGTAAAAACAAAACAGAAGTCCCTGCTGTGATAGAAATGAGCAATAGTTGCATATGTTGCTTCCAATAAAAGGCACAACTACTTCAAGAAGCATAAATGCACAGCTGGGATTTGTCCACCCCAGTATTGTGTCTTTTCCTGCTTCTCTTGGTTCAAATCCTGTAACGTAACAAAAAATACATTGTAAGACAGCAAGTAGACTTCAGCTTGGTGCTATGTAGCACCTTTCCAGATAAGTGCATCCACACAAGAGAAACTTAATGATGAGCAGAAGCCAACACTGTGCCAGGAAGCTGTAAGGTTCCAGCTCTTAGGCACCAGGAGCCAGGAGCTGGGGGTGATAACACAGCTGGCAAGGTAGGGTTTCACCAGGCAGGTGGCACATGCCATTGCCCTCAAGTAAAGCAAGGGCCATGGATGGTGGCCAGGTTCAAAGTGGAGATCAAGAAGCAATTTTGAGGTGATGAGGCAGGTCTGAGGTCAAGCTAGGAAGTCAGATCAAGTCCTGTGGGGTAGCCAGGACAAGACAAAGCCCTGTGGTCTCTGGGAAAGGTCCATGGTGACAAGTCAAGTCCAACGTCAAACCAAGGAATCAGTCCATGTGCCTCAGTTCAGATCAACAGGGCCCTTGGCCAGGCACAGACATAGCTGTGGCTGAGCTGGGGAAAGACACAGTAATAGCTCAGGCAGATGCTGAAGATCCAGGGATGGTTTTAAACAGAACTGCAGAGCCCACAGGTAGAGGATATGGTGTGAAAACCCAAATGCCAGTGTTTCACATGTTGCGAGGACAGCATTTTGTCTCTCCCCAGAAATGATGCACCAGACATCATCTGCCCATCACTTCTCCATCTGCCCAGAGTCCTGAGCACAAGAGAGACAGAGGTGCCAACAGCAGGCAGGTCACCCATGCCTTATAGCAGAGGATTGCCCTCAAGAACAGTCCTGCACCCCCAAAAGTCCCAACCAGCACTAACACAGCTCTGTCTTATCAACCGGGTGCATCCAAGGGGAGGGTCTCCCCCTTGTCACACCATCACACAGACCTGTGCTCACCCTGAGACCAGATGCCTCCACGCCTTTCCTCCATTCATGTAATCCAGGAAAAACTGTTGCACACATTGGGACTCCAGGACACTGAGAGGTCTGCACATGTAGGTTGCAATTATGTTGAATATTTTCATATAGCTAGACAGAAATGTAAATATCAGCAACAAATATCTTTGTCAGATTTCCAAAGAATGAACAATTCTTTGTATGTACTCATTCACGATTGTTTCTGAACATGATCTCTGCCTTCAGGCTGTAGGACAATGCCTTTTTAGTGGTCTCCATCAAACTTTGTTTGAAATTATGTTAGTAATTGGCAGAATTTTTTAATCAGACCACCAAATGACAACCTTAATGCACAGGATATACAGTCATTGGCTTTTACTTTGAATTTCTTTTATTGTCTAGAGTAAAAGAATCAGCAAGAAGAGGAACTGGTTACTACAAAAGCATGATAACTACTTCAATCCCTTGCTAGAAACATACAGTAATTAATCAATTAATGCAGATCACATACATCAAGGAAAAGATACGGTATATAGGATGAAGTCAGCATAATCCTTTTGTGTAGTTTTATGAATGATCTTGTAACTCACTCAAGTTACTTCAGATTTACAGGAATATATAAGCAGACAGTTGAATCAGAACTAAATGAAAGAGCTGGTTCATGTTAATAACATTTAAAAAAAAAAAAAGAAGTAATGGTTTCTGGTGGAGTTAAGAGATTTTGATTTTCACCGTGAAATAAAAATGCAACATGACTTTCCACAGTCAGAGTTGAATCAGAAAAGCAAACTTATTCAGCAAGAGCCCTTAAAAATTAATTATGTATTCATGCTCATGTCGCTTTAGCACGTGTTTACAATTAACCATTACCTTGAATGCATTCAGGAATAAGAAACAAATTCTTCTGAATTTAAGAATAAGTTAAAATGGTCACAAAAACGTTTGATCTCTTAACACTCTTTTTTAAATTGAGCTGTATCATAAAGGACATTTTGGACTAATTAACTTAACTACTTAACTACTGCTTCTGAAAGGGAAGTACTTTCAGACCCTCTGATGAACCATTTCATGTATTACCATTCCTTGCCATCATTTGCATTTCCAGTACCCAAGTCTTTGTTATTTCTTCATCAGAATGTTTGTGCATATATGTATATATGCACATTATACAAAAAAATTTATTGTTGTCTGCAGCTGTATAAAGTTTAAGAAAAATTAGCTCAGCTCAAAAGTCTTTTTTTAATTCTCTCATTCTTTATAGATACTTATTAATGTTTCAACTCACAATCTGGAAGAAAAAGAAGCCAAAAAAAGCCATATATTGAACTTAATTTTAAAAGGAAGTTATTCATGGGAAATTTGAGGGAATAAACCCCCTTTTGATAACAGCTTATGTTTTATATTAAAGTGTGTGTTCACCAGATAAGCTCCCCTATCCACAGGTTTAACTGTAAGTCCATGAAAATAAGTTATTTGATTCCTTGAAAACAATTCAACTGAATCAATTTCTAGTTATCTTTGGTCATGTTCTTTAAATTAAAAGAAACAAAAATTTTATTATTCTATAACTGGCTTTTCATCTGAAGAAAGTATCATGCATTTATAATTTTGAACACTGCTTAACTTCATATTTTTATCTGAAGACTTCCCCTGATGTTGTGTGCAGTTGTGCAGCATTGATTTCAGAATAAGCTTCTGAGTCAAGGTGTGATCAGTTATATAGACAGGCTCACTGCACTTTCTTATATCTGAAATATCCCTGGAGGCTTTTACAATTTCTCAATGTCATGGATTTTAATCTTTATGGAGTGAAATCCAAAATTATCAAACTCAAAGTATCTCTCACTTCAAGTACAGTACATGGTAATCACAAGAACCCCATAATCCAAAATACAAGATGCATATAGAGACTAGTCCACAGTCTATTGAGGTCAAAGTCCATCCTAAATTATATTATTCCAAGATCATGAGTTCATTCATTTGCTATGAATCTACTCTCAACATTCCTTCTTGGAAGGCAAAAAAAATATATTCCATAACAAAAACAAGATAATTAGATCTCAAGCATATTTCATCTTAATGTGTAATATTTCCTTAGAAGTCATAATAATACAAAATAAATTAAATCCCACATATATAATGAAGCCGAATCAATTTTTTAATGTCTCTGAATGCAATCATAAGTGAAATCTTTATGTTTTTAATACCAAAAGAGGAATTAAGACCTGCTTAGACTGGAAAAACAAATGTTGACTAAAATGTTGGTAAGAATTTTAATACAAAACTTGTGAACTCATGCCTCCTGGACACCCACGAAAACATCCCCTGTAGCTCAAACTGACTCAAAGTTCTGTGACTCAAAGCATTTCTGCAGCAATGAGATTAAATTATTAACCTGAACTGAGTTGCAAAACACAAGCACCTGTGCAGTTTGACCCTAATCACACTGCTTTTAGACTGGAACTAGATCTTACCTTGCTGACACCATCACAGAAAATGACCGAAAATAAAAAGGTTAAAAAATCCCAAACTGATATTAACAATAAGAAAGTTAAAACTTGTTGAACTCTCCAGAGCTTGTGAGGGAGGGTGAGACAGGGAGATACAAGTGCTTCAATAAATCATAATGGATTCATATTTAGTTAAGTTGACACTGCTGCTAAGCCACCGGATTGGGATTCAGGTCTGGGCTTCACTGCTGCCTGTGTCATAGACACATAATGTGATTTTAGATGACCCGCCATTATCTTAGTTCATTTAGATATGGGCATACATATTTACAAGAGATTAATTAGGTGCTTACGTGAGGCAGGTGCTTAAAGCACCTTCCTCAGTCAGTGCAAATCTTACTCTGTCTCCAATACTACAGCATAAAATGGGAATAAAGGCATCTTGCATACACATTTTCCTCTTTGTATTTTCCACATTTCAAGGGCCCTTACCGATTCCCTTGTCCCCCGTTCTCTTTGTACATCACCTAGCACAAAAACTCAGGATTATTATAAAGCCTGGGGACCTTTAAATAGAGTGATATACCAGTAAGTACTTAGTACACTCTCAATAAAGTCTCTACCAGAACAATTTCTCACGGTTAGCAACAACCTTTGGTGAAAGACAACATGTCAGTGTACTCTCAGGGAATTTGGACAGTTTTCTAATTAATTTCTGAACATTTGTAGCACAAACCAAGCATCCATAAATTATGCTTAGAGTATTTGGAACACTTCCAACCTCATTTACTTCTCTTCTACCTCTTCTTTCGCTAGAAGAGTCAGATATGTTTAAAATCATACAACAAAAATATTTCTTTTTAGAACACTTGCAGCAATTACCATTTTTATAAAGCTTTCTATTTTATGCTTAGGGTTTGTCCTCAGCTGATCTTGTTTCAGGTCAAGAAGTGACCCAACAAATGCAAGAAGCAGATACTCTAGACTTCCTTCTCAAGTGTAGCTCAATATAAGGCATGTTAATGGTAAAGTCTCTTGAGAGCATTTATGAGACAGAAACACTTGAAGGAATTATTCATACACTTGTTTACTTTAGTACTTATAGCATTACCCTGAAAATGAGCTCTTCACCACATGAAATCCACTGTACCTATAAAATGTTACATCGAAAGCAAACCAATCAAATAAACAGTGCAGGACTATTTCAGATTATCTACTTGCACTGTGGCACAATCCTACTTAGGTCTGTCAGTTTAATTCAGGACTTAAGTGAAAGGTCTCGGTAAGAGACTCATTCGAAGTCCACATTGCATAGCTCACAGCATATCGACAAGACTTCTCCTTTCACAGTGCTGTAGGAAGTAAGGCCAAGGTTGTCCTGCTGTGGGTCCCAAGCACATCAGTTTTCTCAAATGACCCATTTTATTTGCAGATTTGAGAGTTAAGGGGGAGCACCAGGTACTTTCTGGAAAATTACTTCATCTAATTGTCAGGTATTTCATTAAGAAAAACACCACCAAGACAAACTCTCCTCCCACAGCTGGTTGTGGGGGTTTCCTTCCTAAAACTCAGAGGTCGTCTGCCCTGACAGCCACAATTATGTAAAGTGCTGCAGTATAAAGCAAAGACTGAAGCAGTCAAATCAAACAACCAGATCCATCTAACACAACACCACTCATTTCAATTCCACATCTTTACTATGGTCTAATGCTGCCTTCACACTACACCTCCTACACAGCAAGCACTTTCCCTAGCTCAGTTACCAGGCTCGGTGTATAGACCCTGTAAAAGTCATTATGGCAATGTAATTTCCAGTACTTGCATTGTCACTATAGCAAAATCTCACAGGGATCAGACCCACTTATGGTCTTAACTAAAACTAGCCATCTGACTTAATTAACGTTTAGAATTCATCAAACCTTGCAGGGCTCATACTGGGCTCTGGGGCAGCTTGGCAGTGCTCACTCCTGCTGGGTCTACATCTCTGGTAGCAGCATTTTTCCACTGGATGACACACTTGGTGTTAAAGCATAGGAAGAATGAAACTAAAAAAAAAATCAGTTTCACAATATCTCCACGTTATACAATGCACCAGACAGCACAGGCAGAACAGGAGGCAGAAATAGTAAGAGCAGCAGGAACTAAGAGAAACTCACATTACCCATATATATTTGCTCCATAAGTTGTAACCCAACAACAGTTGTATCTTTGTTAAATACCTTTCTGTGCAATACAAATTCTGAATGTGTTTTCGTTTCTCTCTATATATGCACATTGATATTAAAAGCAGCAAAAAGATTTGTTTCTGTGAAGGTACCAGAGATGATGGAAAAGTTTTCCATAATTAGGAGTGATGTCAATAGGGAAACAGACTTCCATTTGGGCCATCCAAAACATCTAGATTTTTCAAGACCAAAGTTCTATGCTCAGAGCATCGAACACTGATGGACAGACAGCTGCTACTCATGGTCTTGACTGCTTCAGGTGGGTCTGGGGCAGACCTGTGGAACTAGGTCTCTTTATAACCTCTTTTTCCTTTGTGCCCTCATAGCACACAGTCTTCACACAAGCCTGCTTTGCATTTCTTCCTTCTTTGTACCCAAGTGGCAAGTTACCAAGTAATACTCAAGTAACCACCAGAGACACAGCATTCTTTCAGTGACCTTAATGTGTGATGGCTTGATTAATTAAACTTTATGAAGTGTTTTATTTTTCTGCTCTATGTGAAAATGTGGTTGAATGTAAAAAACCTGTTCGTTAAGAACTATCATGAGATTAAATACTTCCAAAATGTTTAAACACAATGATATTGAGAAAAGAAAGTGTCAACTGTATAAATATACTTTTCCAATGTGCAAGGTGCAATATAAAGGCAAACTTCAAATATTTAGCATGAATTTCCACTACAATTTGAGTTTTTACCTTCCTAAAGCTTCAAAAATTATTTTGTACTTTGATGTTCTCTGTTCCTCAGGGAACTAATTTAATTTATTATTATTATTATTTATTATTATTATTATTATGCAAAGCACCTTAAGTCCTACATTTGGTGATATTTGAAGACTCTAATATTGTTAAGACACAAAGCCTGTACATTCTTTTCACTGCTTACCAGTGGCTGCAGGCACTGAGAAGGAGCAATTCAAGTGCATGAGAAAGACAAAAATATGAAATTTCAACACAAGTCTTTGCTGAGAAACTATTCATTTCCTACAGGACAAACAACATATTTGGGGGCAGTGAAAATATGACAACTCTATCTATCAATCCAACCAAGTTTATCGTGAGGTTTAAGCATTTCTTAACTGTCAACCTATAACACGGACCAAGAAATAATAAACTACATTCTGAACCGTCTGCCAAAAGCGCACAGGGAAAAAAAAAAGATACAAAAGATGACTTCCAAACCATAAATAATATTTTTGCAGTCATACTTGCATCCTTATTCCTGAAACCAATTTAGAAAACAATTGGACAGGGCACCCTGGGAATAAAGAATCATTTGCCATTAGACTTTAATGTGTGATTACTTAGCAATGTAATTGAAAGCATGACTGTAGCTCATTGCCAGCTTTCTATTGCCAGGAGATTACATCGTAAATGATACAGAGCATTTAATGTCATTTTTTTTTTATTCCATACTTTTTGTGACAAGAAGTTTTGCTTAATATTTGAATTTGTTTTTCTTTCTCAAATACTGCAGGATCAAGGGTTTGTGGGAAGGAGCTGCGGTGAAGGAGAGGTAATAGGTCTCATTTCATCATTAACATGAGAAAACATAAGATGCTACCTAATTGCCATGATTGCATTGGCAGATTTGTGGTGGAGGCCAATGTCTGAATTTGGGCATATAAAACTAACACAGTGATGTACCTTTAGGACTCTATTTTTGGCTCTGATTCTGTGAATTAGAGTAAAATCCAAGAACTAACAGTGCAGCCTATATCTGTTGGAGCAACTTCCTAGAAATGTGTTGTTATACTGACTGTACCTCCTGGAGACCTGACCCAAATCATCGTACTCTACAAAGCCTCATGGTGTTTAAACGCTTGATCTTCAACCAAGGTAGCCCAAAGCCGGGTGGGCTTTTGGAGGAGTTGTGTCCTTTTACACCTGCAGAGACCCTAGACCTTCATTAAGAAGCTGCACTGACAGCTAAAGAAGAGCTACAGAAATTCAGGGCTCCCCTTTGCACAGAAAGCATTGACTCAGCAGAGTTTCCCTCACTTGTCTTTACACCCTTTCCGTCCAAGCGTCCTGTGACTTTAACAACTCTCACAACAAAAGTTCCAAAGGCTTTGCTGGTAAGGGGAGCTTGTTCTCCCAGATCATGGCTAACATGGCTAAGGCATCCTGACTATGTAACTCCTTCCTTCTCAGAGCCCATCTAGTTTGCAAAAATGACTCTCAAGAGAAAATAATTTAAAAATTCACAGGTTTTGGAACCCTGAGATTTTTGCCCAGATAGACTGGGGTACAAACCATGCCTTGCTGGTCCTTGTATAAAGAACCTATGTCACCCCATCCACATGAGCCCCATGTCCAAGGAATTTGCCCAGCCCAGCAGTCCCTCTATACATACACCATAAACAAACACCATCAGACAAGTTCAGTAGAACCGTGCTGCCACAGAGCAATCATCAAATACTATAGCATTCATATTTGATTGTTTGACGCCTTCAGATCGCCTAAGACATACATTTCACATTTTAAGGCCAGGGGTTTCTGGGATTTAAAGCCCACTCTGACAAGAGAATTCAAGAGGGAGTTGTGAGGAGTTGAAATCCACAGTGATTTCCTCTCCCTTGCAGCCCATTCTCACACGTTTTTCATCAATGAGCAGGGAATGGAGCTTGAGTAAGGATTCTGGCATTTGGCTCACAGGCTTTGTTTTGTCTTTATCCTATTTTGCTGAATGTCAGATGACCACTGAGGCAATACAGAACTCCAAGAAGAGCAAATGTTTCAGAATAGGAATTATCATTCACGGGCAACAGTCTCTCTCCTCTGTCACACCACTAGTACTGAAACCAAGAAGGAAAGAATACAACATTAACTGCAAGGTGGGAAGCCTTCCTTCCAGAGGCTGATTCTGTGCTAGCTTTCCCTCCAGTAGAAAACATGACTGCATCTTGAGAGGGGCCCTTCAACTACAACATGCAATTAATTTTTCAAGAAAAACTTTTTATTACAAGAGTTCTTATAAAAATCATTTGCTTCCCAGCTGCTTTTACATAGTTTCTTAAACTGTTTTCACAGTTTGAGTGATTGGAACAAACCAGATTACTTCCCTCTAATTTGTCCTAGTGACCTACTGTATACATTGATAAAGGGGTATTTTTTTCTGCCTATAGCTCTGTTTTCACTGAAGAAAGCTATGCCAGTTGCATTAAAATACTTTTAACCTATTCAATTCATGACAGTAGAAGTACCAGAGCCTTCTGGGCTTTGTAATGTAATAGCATCCCTTTATCACGTTGAATAGTTTATTGGAACCAGCTTGTACAGATGATTTAGTTCACCATAGTGAGGCCACAACTGCAGGGCTCCAATCTCTGTTTGGGGACTCTTCTGTAATTTTCAATGTTTCTAGTTTGGCCTTCAAATGGGTTTTCTTTTTGGGGCGTTTTCTGGTTGTGTTTTTTAATGGCATTAGAGGTTTTGTGTGGTTTCTGTGGGTTTTTTTCTCTTTGCTTCCTTTTAACTAATTTTTTCATATAAATTCAGTCAAAATTTTCATATTTTGCCCTCTTTCTATATATATTCTTAAGATAAGACCTGATTCAGATAACATGCATTTTGTGAACACATGATGGCCACTCATTTTCATCAAAACAGGAATTGGTTTTGTCCAACACAAGGCAGAAGCATTTGCTAGCTCTATTTTATATAGAAATACTAATGTAAGAAATATTACTAGGACAAGTGTCCTCACTCTGTAGAAAAGGACAACCATATCAGAGATCTGAGACTGCACATGGACTGGGTCAGCTAACGAACCTGATGACTTCATGTAGCAGCCACCACCAATCACGTGCACCTAGCATGGCTCCTAGCATAAGTCTGTGAATTTTAACCTACTTTTTGCTATGACAGGCACAAATGAAATATGACGACACACTTGTCCCAAAAAATCACTTTTCGCGTGCTCAGAGTAGTAGATGGCCAAACTATGCAAATAGCCTGTTGATCATCAAGCAGTACTAAAGTGTCCGGAGTTGTCTGGAACAAGCAGACTACGAGCACCGCCAATAGAATGTGCATCTGTGAGCAAAATCCACTTCACCTTTACACTATCATTTGGGCTTAAACTATGACACTTTGGCAGAAGAGAGCATTCCTTCCAGGGCATTTAATGGAATCCGGGCACATGATAATCTGCTGCTGATCTCATAATACGATTCTGTGTTTGGGTATATTAACAGTCACATAGATAAAAGACTCTCTTTCAGCCTACAGATGAGTATGCAAAAAACATAACTTTCTACAATTTTTGTTATTACATTTACATATGAAAGCATTTTAATTGCATTACAAATCAAGATTTACCATGAATATATAGAAAACATCCAAGCAGTCTCTGTGTTGCTTCGAAAATTTTTCCTAAATGGTAGGCTTTCACAAACTCTAGTCCAAGGTTTGCACTGGTACCAAAGTGAGATTCTTACCTCAAAAATATGTAGCTGCCTCCTCTGCCTTGAGCTGCTAAGCAGCATGGATTTGACTCAGTTTCATTTGCCTTTGAAGATTTCCTAAAAACACTTGCCTAGTGCACTTCTCCATCTCCTTAGTAATTTTGATAAGGGGAAGGCAAAATATAGGGAATTTTGCATCGTTTATGTAAAGACATTCCATGATAAGAAAGGGGGTTGGGGGGTGGAAGAAGGTAATTTTGAGTCTGCTATTTTTTCCCCTCCAGAAGAAAATTTGGCAGTAGAAAAGTCTGAGACCAAACTTATAAGGCTTGCTAAGCACTGCAAAAGAAAGGAGGAGTGAAGATGAGATGAAGGAGAAGACACTAATTGGTGGTGACTTTCCAGATGCGTGCTGGCGGAAAAAAGAGAAGTCCTGCAATGAAAGGACAAAAAGCAACAGTTACAAATAGCAACAAATGAAATTCCAATTGTATATGTTTAAAAATATTGCCCACAATAAGCATGGCTAAGCACTGAAACAGTTGCCCAGAGAGACAGAGAACTTTGCACCTTGAGAATTTCCAGATCCTTTTCTAAGTGCCTGAACATCCTTATCCAAAACTGAACTGGGGAAGCTCAGCAGCCTTGAGCAAGCAAGACTAAATGACCTCCATAAATTCCTTCCAATCTGAATTTTACTACGATTCTTCTATTCCATGTCTACACACTCTCAGAGGAAGGGTGATAGTAGGGGTATATGGTTACAGGCTCTATAGTCACTGATACAAAAGTTAGTGGGTACTGTCACCAATACACAGTGTCTACTGTGGCTGAGAAAATTGAAGAAGTTCAGCCAAAGACACCAAATGACAGACCCCCAAGAGAAAAAATTATTTCTGCTGTCTGGTGTACAATAATTATGTCCTGATGCAGAACCAGAAGAAATCTACATTGCTCTTGGAGAAGATATTGTTCTGTGTCTTAGAAAATGCAATCACAGCAGGTACAGAGATGGACATTCACTAAATCCAGAAGATGAAAAAAGAATCCATCATGTGTACATTAAAGAATTTCAACAGCTGTCCTTTTTTATGAGAATATTCGCCTCACAGTATTGTCACATCAACAAAGCTTGCAGTGTCTACTGTACAAGTACCAGTTGTGATCATCAGATACCCAGATCAGAGCTAATTCATTCTGAACTCCTGCCATTCTCTTCCTCTACTTGACTTCTCTGGATCAGAGGATGCAAATTGCCCTGGATTCCATCAAATTTGAGTAGTTTGTCTAATATGGACAAATTTCTTCTGGTGACATCCTGGTAATTGAGACCACAAAACACATTATTCTATTGGGCTCCCATCACATATGAATCCAGGTTCACAGAATTAGAAGGCAAAGACACAGTTCCAGTTGACCACAGAGCCTCCAGTATGTAAATTAGATTTGGCTAGTTCTGTGCAACAGAGCTATCAAGTAAACTGGTGAAACATACCATAAGAAACCAGATACAACAGCCTGAAGTAAACTACAGTTGGTTTGTCAAACTTTATAAATACAGTTATGCTGACTGAAAAAAATTATCCCTGCCAGTTAGTCCAATTTGGGGAATTACTGGGAAATGTTAGCTCATGACTCAAAAGTTCTGCCATAGTTACAACACATGGAACGTATTAAGTGAATACTCCAAAATTCTTGTGGGATTCATTTTTTGTTATAGGTCATGACAGGATTTTTTATTTTCTCTCTTACAGCTTTTTGTCTTTTACTACCCATATCACTGTACACCAAGTATAGACTGGTCCTGGAGAACTCTAACCCCTCTTTCTAAACTACAATGCATCAAACACCGCAACCTTCCCCAGTTCAACACCTATAAACCCACCAAAACCTCAGCCATACTACTTTGTGCTGATTTATTTCTCCCACATCTGAAGCGAATCAGTACTTGGCTGTCTATGGAAAACAGTCTTACTGCAAAGAACACATCACTAATTAAGCACTGGCTGATTTTAATTATCTTGACAGCTACAGAGAGGCAAAGTAATCTCCTACAGTACTGGCATAGATGTTCATAGCCCAATATGGTTTATCTATATCCACCTAGCCCCATTGAACTCTACAGAAATTGCTCTCACTGAAGAGAGATTCCCTCAATTTTAAGATACAGTCAAGATGCCCAGAATATTTTGGATTATCAAAGAGCCTTCTGGCACATTTAAAATAAGAACAGCAACATTAGTTTCATCACCATCACTAAACGCGATAGTGGGAAATTACATCTAGGAGCTGGAACTGCATCAAAAAGAAATTCCTGTACAGCATCACTGTATACTCTTAAACCACTGCTAGCTTTTGCCCCAGAGACAGGATATACTTCAATGATGTGTGAAGTAATCTCTGTATACTTTGCACTTAGCTTTACAATTCTCTTTGTCATTCCTCAAGATAAAATGGCACTAGCCAGAGGAAAGAGGACATTTCAAGAGTAGGGTGGTTTGTGTTGGTTTTTCAGTTTTGTTTCGTTGGGGTTTTTACCTCTATTTTTTGGTCCATGCGTCCAGTTGGTGGAAACTAGTATCTAGTCTTCCTTCTCTAAACAGCCTTCTATGGAGTTGACTGCTATGGATAAATGCTCCTCATCCTGGTATCTGCCAGCAGTACATAGACAGAGGTTTTCCCCATTATCATAGAAAATTCTCTGAGTAAGGTTAGACTGGATATTGGTAGCTTCCTCTCTGCAGTTCCACTCCCAAAGCATTAGAGGAGTCATCCCCGTAATTGTTAAACAATGGAATAATTTCCTAAAACTGTAGCAGCAACACTTTGATGGACACTGTAGAAGCAAACTAGCATAATGTGGTTTTTATTTTTTGAAGTTCTGTTACATGTACTGCAATAAAATATCCTAATGAGATCTCTGGAGACATATATCCTATTGAGGAACATGTGCTGAACAAACCACACCAAATAGTATTCCTTCAGTATGCTGGAAAAAAGGGAAAACATTTTTCATTCATTCACCACTCCAGTTCAATGCTCTATCAACTGGCTGCTATTGGCATGTCTGCTCTGGTAAATTTTGCCTCTACTTGTTCCTGATACCTCTGCTACATAAAAAGCTCAAGCACAAATTTAAAACAAAGTAAATATCTAGGTTTCACACCAGATTGGTCTAACACACTTACTTCGAGCACAATTATCACCTTTTATGATTTGGTTTAATCTCCTCAGGAAGAGGTCTAAGGTTGGCCAAAATCCTATGAGCTACATACAAGGCACTGGGTACATTCAGAGACCAGCATTTCTATAGCTGATAAAATATTTCCACACAGCCAAAACCACCACATATTGCTGAAACCACGCTTAATGTTAATCCATTTTACAGTAAACTAACAAATGATACAGATGTCTTCCTTCATCACACCAGTGTTAAGTGTGTGATTAATTCATATGAATTTAAAAGTAACTTCTAAAACACCTTGGTTAGCTCTAACTTTTAGCCAGTAAGTCTCTTCAGAATATAGTTGCCTATGGAGCTATATAGATCCACACTATGTGGAGACTTTCTCTCAGGAAGCTTGGTAGACCTCAAAAATTAAGATCAAAACCTTATATTTGATCTGGGGTATCCACAAAACCAGTATTACGAGTGGCTAACTCTTAGGACTATCTCCCTTTGAGATGGATAGACACCATTTTTTGGTCAGGGTGTCTCTTTAGCGTCCTACTGATGGCATCAAATGATGACTAAAATCATCAAATTTCAAATCATCCCTAGCGCCGCACTGCACAAGGTGATGAGCAGCCATGATGCAGCAGAGGTGATACAATGCAATATCTGTCAAAGCAACATTTTTCCAGCCCCTATTGACGCTGCTTCATTAAAGTAATTCTCTCCTACTGACATTACTGCAACAGTGGCAACCATAGAGAGCTAACATTTGCCAAAAAAAAAAAAATCACAAAGTCACCAGTAGACACAATGCAAAAATAATTCACAAAACGTTAAATACTTCTGTCCATCAAGAACCTGCACCCTTTTGACAAGGACCTTATTTGAAAAATACTTGATGGTCATGATTTGAGTTTGAAAAATGGCATCTTTTTTTCTTTCCCTTCTAACTGTGTATATGCATGTATCAACATCGATGCATCTGTTTCAGAAGAAAATACAATTAGGAATCCCTGTGGAAAGCTGCCTTCAGTTGTGTCTTCACAATTTATGTCTTTGATATAGATTTTAGTGACACAAACAGTATTATTGATGTTACCATCTACAACAGAGACCAAGTAAAATATTTTAAATAATGAAAAATGCTTGAAGATTCTTTCTTGTATGCCATAACCAGAAAATCAGCATTAAATTGAGAAACTCCTCTCACTTCAGATACTCCTCTGCAATTAAAGTGTACTGTCTCTAAATGGAAGAAAAGAATCAGTCAAGAATAATCAAGTCTCTAACAGGTTTTGGAAAGGTACAGAGCTGCTGTAAAGATTCAATTATGTATTTTTTTTAAATAAAATGGAATCACTTAAACCTGATAGTGCATGCTGACAAGCTACAGCAGATTGACAGAATAGTTTGGACAGACTATCAATCCAAAGCTGTTGAGGTGAACATTGTCGTTAGTAGAGCAGGCAAAAATAATTTAGGAGACACTAGGATTTCACATAGAATCTGATCAGAAGTTTTCCAGTACGATTTTTTAAAAATAAAACTTCTCTTCAAAAAGGTAAACTGTCAAAACAAGCAAGCTTCTTTGAAGGGAAGGAAAGGTTAAAATTATAGTTTCATTATTGACTTTTTTTAATATAGTATCCTGTGAATTTTCCTTTCAGAGTGAGGAACTGAAAGGGGTGAAACACTGCAGTGATTTGGGAATTTGATAGAAGTGCACTACTTCAGAAGTGGAAATAAAAGACAGCTGTTCCTACCCATCCTGGCCCAGGACACTTGGACATCCTCTTCCTATCTTCCCTGCTGTCAAAAGTGCAGTGAGGGCAACAATACACTTGCACCAGCTTCAGTGTGCCAAGTCACAGGCAAAGAGAAAAGTAGGTAAGCAAGAAAACAAACAAAAAAATCAAGAGCACCAACTGCCTCAGGGAGGAAAGGAAAATTAGGCTATTGTTGTTATGAACTGTTCCTAAAGATACTTCAAAAATGTGCTTAAGGGTGTGGCATAAATCCTTATTAGGCAAGAAAATGAATGCCATAATCCTCTGAACACTGCTTCTTGGCTACAAACATTTAAAACCAAAACACATTTTTTTCACATTTTTATCTGCTTCTTACCTGGCCTAATATACCAATAGTTAATGAGAAATTAAAGATCTGTGCCTTTGGTTGTTGTTGCTAATTAAAGAACAAAGTAGAATATTTTCATCTGCATCCATGATTTAAACAGTAGTTGAGCTTAAATAGGAATTATCTAAGGATTGCAGGGTTTGTCCCACTATGTTACCTATAATTACTCTTAACCTACATAAGTAAGATAACAGTATCCCCAAAGTAAATGAGATGTCAGCCTTCAGCTTGTTTCAACAGCCTGCTCAACCCATTGAAGGTACCGAAAATCTCCACTGACTTCAATGGACTTTGGATCAAACCCATAAGTCTTTAAAGTATTTTGGATTAAAGTGGATTTTGGCAGTTCTCCAAAGAGAAAAATACTTAAGAGCAGCAGAGGGGTTCCTGGGAATTGTTAGATGAGAGGTTTTCCTATAGCAACAGTCTTTCTTTACAGTATAAGTGTACCAAGCCTGGCATTCATTGAAAAAAAAAGCAGTCCATTATAGGAATCTATTTGTTTTAGCATAAGTATTGTGCCTATTTAAGTGTCTGGGTATTTATCTTTAGGGGCGAGAAAAGCTTTATGGATAGCTAAACACACTCTTAATGCAGGTTAAAGTATCTTCTCTTTAATGTTTTTAAGGTTTAACTTTAATGTATGGCATTATTACTTTGTCGAAGAGAAATTAAACATAGTGCAGTGGAATCTAATGGCACATGATGTATCTAATCAAAGCTTAAGAGAGAGAATAATGCTTTATGGATAAGAGCTGCCACTCAAATTGCAGCATTTTGTATTCCTTTAAATGAATAGATGTTAAGATAATCACCATTTCATGACTGATATCTTAGTATTGTATTAACAGTCACACATATATGCAGGTCACAGCTTCAGGGCTTGTGTTCCCCACCTCTGCTCCCCCTGGACTGTTCCAAGTTCTGGAGAGAAAAGTGAAAAAAGCACCGTGTGATTTGTAAGCCTTGAAATAAGAAAATTTCTTTCATTTGTTTTTATCATTCAATCTACATAATGATTTTCAACAGGCCAGCTTCTAGATGCTGTACGGTGCTTACCTCTCACTGACAGCAAGTGGTGGAGATCCAGTGAACGTCAATATTGTCAGTTATTTCACTGGAATGAGCTGTAGGAGCATTGGATTGGATGACATTTTCCAGGCCACCAAGGCTATCCCAGCTGCTAAGTCAGGCAACTGAAGCCCAGGCATGGCCATTACATTGCTACTATCAACTTTTTTCATTCCAACTTCTAAAGGATTTAGAAGGTTTTGGGTTTGTTGGTGTGGTATTTGTGTTGATTTTTTTTCACTCCCACTCTGCCTATCAGAGAGATGTTCCAGAACCTAAGTTCTCGTATAGAACAGAAACGTCTTTCTAATTTCCATTCTATTGAATTTTTTGCTGTTTTATATCCATTTATTCTTATGCCAGTGTTGTTCATTCTTCCTTCCTGGCTTTTATTTCCTGACATATAAAGACAGCACTGATATCTCCCCCCAGAGCTTTAGGCATAAAAGGGTGATTGTGCAGTAAAGTCTAGAGCTGAGCAGCAGAAGATACATCCACTGCTGAGCTGTTCATCTTTCCTTAGGGTGGTGGTGTGCCAGCTTCAATTAGCCAACTTAGTTATATACAAGAATACAAATCAGTCCTTGTCTAAAGATGTTACATTTTATATTGTCTATATTCCTTTAAAACCTACTAGCTTCACATCCTTTTTATTTTGCAGCTTTGGGCGTTTTTAGGGGCAACAACTGACAAATTTCTACAAGAAAATATTAGTGTCCATGTGATCACAGAACATTTAAAGATGAAACTAAAATGTAGAAATTTCTCTATGAGAGAAGAAAGCAATGGAGAAAATTGACATTTTTTGTTTTATTTCTTACCAGAGATGAACAATTTCACTTTTCTATTGGTCAGTACAGCTGTGACTGAGGAGTTTCTGCTTCATCAGCTACCCAGCCTGGCTAATCAAGTGAACAAGGACCATTTCCATGTTTCTGACTTTCAGAGGTTATGTCATACTTACTGATATGTAGAAATTAACATGAATAGCTAGAAATTAACATGAACAAAGGAGAAAGTGACACAGTTCCAGCAAACACACCAAAAAACTAACAGAAGAAAAATCCCCAGCTGCACGCCTCTTCAGGTGAGGTTAAATGCAAAAGAAACTGTAATCAAAGTCAGAGGAATTCTACTCATCATCTACTAAAAATAGTATAATCATCCAAAGATCTAAGGCCTTCATGTTCTGAAAAGCAGGACACAAAACATGCTAAATCAAAGATTGTTTCCTTGGAGCACACATTTTAAAGTATTACCTTTAAGGAGGCTAAAAAGTAAGTTTCTTATTCCACTCCATTAAGAGATCCTCCCACTGGGCTGCCATCCAATTGCGATTGATACCCCTTATAGTTCAACACCTTGACCTTCTTGACACAAAAGTCTCTTGGTAATTCTGTTTTAAGAGATGCACAGATGAAAGAGACCAGGCAAAAAAGAAGTGGGAGGGAATTGTACACTAAGCATCAAATGTCACTTTATTGAATCTGGCGAAAGTGTAAAGTTTCCACTTCTTTCCTCAAGCCTACATTGCAGCTGGAATGAACAAAAATGAGGATGTACCACTTTTTTAAGAACTCAGTACTTGCGTGATGCCTGCCAACACTGTCTGGAAAGGCAGTAGTCAATCTGCTGAGGTGTGCTTCCCTAAACAAACAAACAAAAACCAGAAACACTCACAGAAACAAACAAACAAATCCTCCCCTCCTTCCCTCCTGCCTCCCTCACCCCCCCAAAAAAACAACCACCAAAAAATTCCACCACCCATTATGAGTTTGTTCTATAATCCAGAGTTATGGATGTATTTATGGCTTTAAAAAGACTGTATAAAATCTTTCTGAACAATTCAGCAGATCAGTCAACCCATTGATAAACTTTCAATAACACGTAAAAGGGTTATGGAAAGACCTTATATTTTCAGATAACCAAGTAAGAAACAAAACCACAACAAAATTAGTAGACTGACACACTGGCAATGCGCCATGAACTCAGGCATCAGAAAATTTTCCTCCCCACTCTTCCAGATATTTATAAAAATATGCAAGTCAAGGATTCTTACGCTCATCTAAGGGGGACCTTTCTCAATGTTCCACTCACAAGTGGCTGAATACATGCACAGTAGGAAACAGGGTCTCAATGGTTTTATCCCCTTTATGAATACAGTGCCAATAACTACCTAGTATCAGACTATTAGCAATTATTATACCATCTAAATATAAAGAAATTTCAACCAAGAAATAAAATTCAATAAGTAGAATTAACCTTTTAACCACTACATAAATATATATACATATGTCTATAAATGTTTTTTCTTATTCTAGTCCCTCAGCTCTATTTCTTATGAAGCTGGATGAGTCACCTAAGTGATTAGCAATTACATTTAGGCAATAGTATTTCCCACAAGTGTATTTCAAACTGTTTAAGTGTTTAACTTAAAAATTCATAAATCTACCCATGAACAACACTAATATACTACCAGCTTTACTAACAGACAAAGAGACATAGAAGATCAATTTATTTAATCCTTGATCAAGCCATACTCTTGGAAAAGCCAACAATATTTTGGTGCAATAAAGGTGTATACACAACTTATCAGATAATGTTAAGCATATCTAATACCACCCACAAAGTCAGTGACTGTAAATGTCAGCAAATGTACAGAAGTCTGGGTTTTACCTTAGTACCCTAAGTTAAACTGTATAGCTCTAAGTTCTTAAATCACCTGGCAGGCCATTTGTACTTCAGAAGGGTGTGAATTATGATTCTTTGACTCCTTATGTTTTCTTCCTTACTGCAGAGCTGCTCTAATGACTTATATCTTGGGCACTACCACAAGATGGATGTTTTAGAGCATTTGCAATGGGAAGGGAATGTAGTAGTGACTCTTAAATGACTGCAAGAAATACTTTCAGTGTTTTAGAGCATGAGGATGAAAATACTTAACAGGATTCTTTAATTTTTTTTTCAGCTTTCCTATTATAAAACACAATTAATTAAACAAAAGGACCTAAATTGGCAATATGGAAAGTGAAAGCTACAGAGATATCTTAGTACTGACGTAGCATGTTAATATAAATGCAGCCCTTGCTAATATTAAAAACGTGCTTATGAAATATAAATGATTTTCTTTACATATAGTAGTTACCCTTGTAAGTATCCAAATAAGTGCAGAAACAATTTTCAAATAACACATTTCTTGAAATATGTACAGTAAAAATTATGATATTTGCTATTTGTATTGTGTTGATTCACATGTCCTTTACTCTCTACCACAAATTTAATATTATCCATCTGTGGATCCATCTATTTTACAGGTGCAACTTGTTCTGGAGATAAGGCAGAATCAATTTCCATTGTACAAACAGCAAGAGGGAAGGAATGAAGAATGACTAGGAAAAAACCCTCATACTTTAGAAATTGATGCTGGAGAGATTTGCAGCTTCCAGGAACTAAAGTTCACTGTGAGCTTCTTTCCAAAACAACTTCCTTCAAACATCATAAATTCAATGCAAGACAGGCTTCGGAAACCCAGGTAAAGAAAGGTTTGTGGTCTGAACTAAATGAGAGCCAGACAAGGACCATCAGTAAGGATTGTTGGTATTTGCACTGTGTGCCTAAGTTGCTCTGCACTGGCAGCCTTACAAGAAAAACT
This sequence comes from Corvus kubaryi, assembly GCF_017639235.1. Taxonomy (NCBI): domain Eukaryota; kingdom Metazoa; phylum Chordata; class Aves; order Passeriformes; family Corvidae; genus Corvus; species Corvus kubaryi. Next base: position 6,093,381 of record NW_024582057.1, read on the forward strand.
AACAGTTTACAAGGAAAACTGAGATATTTTGTCTCCTAGAAACATCCAGTCTCTACCTGCTCCAGACAGAAGCAGGGAGCATGAAATGTGAATGTGATTTCCCTTGGGACTACATATTACTACAAAAGACTGAGGCTAGATTCTTGACAGCTTTCTAGGATCTCATCACTTCGATCAGCTTAGAAGATTTCAAATCTCCTTGCATGATGAATTATAGATTAAGAACAGTATCTCCCATTTATTTTGTCCCCATTTATTTTGTCAGATCAGACCATGACTCTACCTCATATTTTCAAAACAATCAAAAGAAATCTTGGGGGAAAAAAGAAACCAAAAATATTAAAAAAATAAAGCAAAACAGGAGAAGGCCAACTAAGCCATTAATCTGTTCACCATAAAACAAAAACAGTTCTTAGGATCTAAAGTCACACGCAGCCAACTAGAAGAATCATAAATCATTGCCTCATAAACACTAGAGGCAATGGCTTGGTTGCACTGAAGACAGCAAGGTTTCTGCTACTGATCTTCAGCTACTGAGGTTTCACCTCATCTTTTGTGATCTCCTGGAACTAGTACCTCATATCACCATGCTAGTCTGTGTAAGACAACATTTCTGCATGCAGATGAAACCCATAATTCCTGCTCATTCATAGCAACCACAATTCAGTTAGTGTAACAGATGCCAGGGTTTAGCTAGGTTATCATCTGAAACAGGTTTAACATAGAGCCTATAATCAGCAGGATTCTTGGGAAAACAAATAGCCTTGAAGGGATAATCACTATTTGGAAGTCAAGTTATGTAAAACATATTTTCCCCTGTGTTATTGCTTCAAGTTGTTTGATTGCACCTAGTATGTGTAAAGAGTGGAAATTATAGAATCTTCACCCTGAGTGGTTTAGGCTCTGTTGTCGTAATAGCTACTTAAGTTTTAAAGGGTTTTCTTGCCTTTTTCTTTTGGTCTTTCTTCATGCAGGTAAAAGCTGATAGGAGCAAAGCAATGAGGCAGGATAAAGAAATTTGCAGCCAAGGAAACTCTGCCAATTTTCTAAAACAGATGCCAATGCTTTTGGCACCTTTTTGTAGTTGACTAAAAACTGAGTCCAAATTTATCATCAAAGAGCTAGCCAGGCATGCAGATTGCACACATATCACCCTCAAAGGGAAAGCCTACAAAGTTAAAAAAACTTCACAGTATCACTCTCTCTTAAAACACAGATCAAATAACCCTCCTTCCCTCCTCCCAGCACAGACAGCACTATCTAGTCCAATATACACACAATTGTATTTCTTTTTACTCTATTATTATCTATGTATATTGTACACGTAACAGACAATAAGATACGCCAGAAGTAAATATAATAAATCCACACACACCAGTGTGTAGCTACTATTTACCCCCAAACATTCCCAATGCAGAAACTGAACTAGAAAACGGGACCATCAATAGACCAAATATCCCCGCTCTACTACAGACAAACTACTTCTTTCACGGTTTCATCCTGTCAGGAAGAATGCCAAAGCCTGGGTCCATGACTTTCTTCAAGCAAAACATTTCCTCACATGTATTCTTCAAGCAATTACTTAGAATTGCACAATATGACTACAATACCCCTACCCCTGGCTAGCCACGGTCTTCAAGGTACATGTGTATTGTTGGATCACACCCAATTTCCCACATGCCTAACTTTTGTTCATAAATAATGTAATTCTGCCTGTGCTTGAAGAGAGGTTAGGGAATGGGAGGTATGCATAAAAGGGTAACAGCCACTGTTTTTTACACTTCTGTTTCTTTCGCCCTTCTCTTTTCCTGCATTCTCAGTGTCAGCCAATAGCATGGAGCAAGCAGAAAAACCTTCACCTTCCAATCTGGACACAATGGTCCTGCTGCATTCCTAAAGCAGGCTGACAAGGTTTTCTTATGGAAAGAGTTGAAAAATGGAAGACATTTCTTAGAAAGAGCATTTTCTTGTACATACAGGAAATTAATACTGTTTTTACAGCTGTAATGTTTTAATTTTCTGACACGAGAGTGTGAATTCACCTCAGTCATGCTAGGATTACATCCCTGAAGCTTTGTATTGCATAATCATAATATGTACCAGAGTCATAATATAATGTGCATAATCATAATATGATTAAATATATTAAAGGTACAAAAGAATGTCGAATAACACTGCTTTAACATGCTCTTTTAACAGACCACACCATACTTACTATGAGGCAGATGTTCAGCTGGGGCAGACTGTTATAACTCAACTCAAAACTAAGAAGTTAGCTATACTTAGCTTTGTTGAAAGACTGAGGGGAAAAGAAAAAGGAGAAAGAAAAAAAAAGAGGGGGGAAAAAAAAGAAAAAGAGTCTGGGGATTTGGTTTTAGTTTTGGTTTTATTTTTCTGTAACCACACTTACTTGACAATAAGAGGACAAACATTTTGAGAGTCTGATGTGTGTGCACAGTACATGCACACACACAGAATACTGAGTCTGGAAATGTTTCTGTACAGATCATACACGTAGCAACTTTCCAAGGTTCTGCTTGTTCTCTTACACAGGAATGTATTTTATAGACAAATAAAATATTATTCCTTTTTCATTATAGTTATCATTTCAGGAAAGCAGAGTGTTGCCAAAGTCACTTAATTTTCACATTCATTTTACAAGATGGAGATTACACTTTAAACAGATAAAAGAATCTAAATGAACTAGAACAGGCAAATACATTTTGTCAGTTTTGCTCGAATGTTATTAACTCAGAAGGTGAAGGTCATGCTTCATGTCCTTTAAAAAAAAATAGCTTTCTTTTAAAATTGTATTTCTACCGTCTCATTCTGTAGAATGTTTTCCGAGATGGCTTTTCAATTTTCTCTAATTTTCAGCTAAATAGACATACATACACCCCAAAAGTGACCTAACCCAAGACAACTACTTTAATAAGATACACATTCTCTATATCTTTCTTAATGCATCACACATGCAATAGTCTCCTAGGACCATGTCCTGCCCTCTGCTATACAGACAGCTTATTATTCAACATATGCAATGAATCATTAATGATGCACACCCGCAGAGGGGAAATCAGAATTAAGCCTTTAGCTGGTGTGTAATATTTGCTCTCAAACTTCATCTATCAGGAGCAATGGTACTTCACTTACCATTGCCAAAAAAACAAATTGGAAAAAAAAAATTAAAAATTTATAAGGTCTATACCATTTCTGTCTGTGACCTCTACACCATGTATTAGGGACAGGTGTTATACTGAGTGCTTTCCTATTTCTGCTTGTGCATAGATGTAATCCAAGAGTTATATGTTCACGTGCTCAACGTCCATCTTTGGGAAGGGGCTATATTTCAAATACTCTCTCTCAAACAACCTCTATGCTCACAAAAGATTAAAAAGAAAAAAAAAAAAAAAACAAGACAAAGAAATGGCTTTCTAAAAGTACAACTCAGAAGGCAATGCTAGAATATAACAATGACTCTGAGTCAGTAGTGACTGAGACAAATGATCCATTTAGCTTCTTCTGCTGTCTTGTCAGTCATCCCTACGGCTAAGGTAGCAGCACTTTTGGTTTTGTTTACAGGTATGACAAAGAAGCTTAGCTCCTTTGTCTACTTCTCTTTCATTACCAAACCTGAAAAGAGTGGAAGGGGTGCCCTGAAAAGGAGAACCTCAAAACATATCCAGTTCCCAGATACCAAGACTCACAACAAGTCACAATTTTCATTTTACAACTCCTGGAATTATTTTTCTGTCACATATATGTGTATTTATTTTTATGGAAAATAGGAAAAAACTTTTAGTAATTTGAACAAAACCTGCCTCTAGAACTATAATGTTTTCTTAGACAACTACTACTACAATATTTTGTCATAGGTGTCCAATTTAAAAAAAAAATAAACTGGAAAAAATCATAAAAATTTAACACAAAGAAATTAAAAACTCTTTCAATGTTCGTTAATGTTTTTTCTCTACATAGGTACTTTTTTAACTTGCTATGTATTATGGAAACCAAAGACCTTTCTTGATGTGCCCATAGACTCTTTAGGACCAGACTCCATACTACTAATAGAACAGCACAGTAGAGTTAGACCCATTCATCTCTTTGCAGGCACTATTTGGATTCTCCGCATTAAAGCCTGGAAGTTTGGAGATGGTGCCCTCTTGTAATCCTTCCAAAAACTTTTGAGGAAAGGAAGCAGAAATTATAAGAGTGTTCTTCCAGGATATCATACACCCACATACCAAGCCAAGCCCAAAATCCCAAGATTTAAAATGGCTTTCATCACCTGTGCCTCTAACACCAAATGTATTGGATTTACCACACATTCTGCATAATTGATCAGCATCAGATCTGCACATCCAGATCAATTAGGTGTGCAATTAGCGTTCTCTGCATATCATGCTGTACTTTGTCCATTCTCTTTCAATGGCTTAAGACACTTCTGAGAGAAAGTATAAACATTAGGCCTGCATCCCCTGCACCTGAAGCTCACCCCATATTTGGATAACCTTCAAACCTGGATCCCAGGAATGAAATATATTTGTGTATGAAATTATGTATATGTTCATGTTGAGACAGAAAGGATGAGTGATACTGATGGTTACACCCCTCTTTGAAGGTGCAGGCAAGTAGTTTCCAATAGCCACACCTTTCCTAATGTACATCTTCATCTTAAAACCTAAAGGAACGTGAACAGCAAGGAGTTTGCTGCAACACTCCACAAAGCAGTATCCAGATATGAAAAGGGTAAAGAATACATTTTGTGATTAAAACACCCCTATGCCTACTGCTGCCCTAGAGTGGGGTAAAGGAGAAGGAGGGAGGAAAATTTTTAGATGGATATAGATTGTTGTCATAGCCTGAAGAATTATTTAGTAGTACAGTACATGTTTTTATCAGATCTACAACCAAAGATAAGTTCTTATTAACAGAGATAAAGTAGCTAGAGAATAAAGTGAACTGCATCAGTGCTGGGTAAAATTCACATCTCAGCCCAGGGCTAGCACCTTGAAGAAGCACCTCACTTGCTCAGTTCCTATAGATGATGAAATTAAGCTGAGAGGAAGAAGCCTGTGGGATCCACCACCTCACAGAAACAACTTTTCTGTTAAAAAACCTCAGCAGGCTGCTGGGCAAATCCTAATCCATGTTGACTTTATGCACAGGTACCACGCTGCTGGCAGATTAACAGATTGGTTTACAGCAAGATATTTTGGACACCTAGCTGAGTCCTCCTGGTGAGCCCCTCCTGAGCTTTCTCATCTGCTACCAAACATGAGACAGCTGACAGGTTTTTAAATGATGAACTCCTATGGGTCACATTACTTAATTATACAGTACATCCAGGGATACGCACATGGGTCTTTTATGGTAAATGATATGACTGTCTTAAAAACTCATTAATATGTCATTAACCAAGCAGACATTTACTAATTAAACAATTAGCCCCTCTCTTCTATTCCTTTGTTCCACTCAGAGATGCTCATTTACTGTGATCCCCGATCCCCCCTCAGATTTTTTTTTCTTTTTTAATTTCTTTTTCAGGAAAACTTAGTATCTATAAAACATTTCCTTTGCTTTTGTCTCAGTTTTGTCAAATGGGAAACCAAAACAAAGTCTAGATTCCCAGCTGGTGAAAATCACCTTTATTTCATGGAAGTCAAAGGAGTTATGGTGATTTACCCCACCTGAGGATTTTGCTCCAGGCTTCCCAAATACAAGTAATGTATTGATTTCAAATGCATGTCTACTCTCAGAATATGCAGGCTTTGCCTGTCCAAACTGATACTGATTTTTACAATACTTCCAGAAATGCATCCAACAGATACTCTGAGCTGCATAATTATTAAATACAAACAAAACCCCCAACACCAGTAAAGCGAGTATAAATATGCAAAGATCAAGGCCTGGAAGCAGATTATTCTGCATCACCATATGAAGTTAAACACTAAAGGAACACGCTGTATTCTTACCTTTGAAATTCAAAGGATTTTTAATAATTTTACTTGAGCTGTTTTCTGCTGATAAATGTAGCTTGATCATGTTTGATGTGTTTTAACTGTGTAGTAAACTCTGATACAAAGAAGGATTATCAAATATCTCAAACTGGAATATAGTGAGTTTCTTTCTGGAGACAAATCCCCCATTTCTCCTTTATGATCAGAAGGTAAGCATTATTTTATTTCTATTTAAATGGCCATCTTTTTTACTGTATATACAGTAGTTTTACTAATAAATATAAATAGCTGATATATAGATGCTGAAAGAAAAAATAGTGAAAAGAATATTTCTTTTACTTCTTATATTACAAGTGTTCTAACTCCTATAATTTTATTTTCTCTTGCTTGCCACAAAACAATCTTTCAGGAGCAGCAGATCATTTGCAGAGGATTATAGAAAGGGTTCAACCAGGCACTAGCAAAGGAAGAAAGACAAACCGTTTAAATGACCTATCCTTATACTGATAACACAATGAAGAATTCTGCCTTGGTTCTGATCCTTCCTGCACTGTATCTTCACTCAGAATCACACAAAACTGCAGATCAGGTCCTAGAGGTCTGGGGGATCACTAGCCCAAATAAAATACAACTTTAGCTACAAGGAGGGATAAAAACCTTCCCTTGGGCTTTCACCTACCATCACAGATGAGCAATCTGTGATGGCAGCTGGAGTCTGGTATAGTCCAGTAGCATAAGTCACCAGGGATGATGAAGTATCTTCAGAGTAGTGTCTTAAAAGCAGCTTACACATCAGCATTCACCAGAACCCAACACACCACCAGAAAAATGCCAACAGCTTTACTGCAGTGGAAGATCTGTCCCCAAAAGTGTGAGATAGTCTGTGAAAAGGTCAAATAAATACAGTATTTAAGACCAAACAAAACCTGAGAAAGTTCTTGTTAAGGAGAAGGATTCTGTGCACAGTCATGAGACAGAAGTCTTCTATATTCTCTGTGGACAAGCAGAGCGTGGGTAATGATAACAAAGAGGTCGTCCACACTGCAGCATTGAAATGCCTCTTCCTGAACTGGAAGGACAACAGTGAGGGCTCTGGAAAGGTCAGATGCCATCCTCCCTGGATATAAGTCCTGACTCCTGCCCAGTCACATATTTAGAACCAGCAGCCCTTTGGAAAGCAAGCTTGAGTCCATTCTTGCTGATTTATTTCTGTGGTCTGTGAGGGATCAGTTCAATTACACCCAGCAGAAACTCCATCATATATTCACTGTCGCTGACTGGAGGTGCTTTCAGGCCACCAGGAGCACTGGCCATCCTGCAGAGGCACACCATGTTGCCACTCACCACTACATACAGCCTCTGTGCTTAACTCCAGATCAGTTAGGACAGGAATACAACATAAAACCTATCACAATGTGGACTTCTCTCCTACACAATATCTATTAGGCATTAATTTTGTGGCAATAGCTCTTTTGCAGCAACAAAAAATTATAAAGAAGCTAAAGCCCAGATGAAAATTGATATCTAAGGATAAATTCCTGACTTTCAGATTATGGCTTTTTTTATGAAAGATTTCTTCTTGTATTGCCACTTATTTAGATAGTAAGGGCAGTGTGAGAATGGAGACACACATTTTGAATACGATGTAAATCATGCATAATTTTCATAGATTTTCAAGAGGCCTTTAGATGGAAGAAATATCTGTCTTCTACTGATTATTAGAATCACCTAAAGGTTTGCACGTTTGCTACTAGCCAAGCTACCCTAATTCCACAATCAGGTAATGATTAAATATTATGATGAAACCCTATACTTCGGATCTTCATTTTCATCACTGCTACACAGACAAGAACACAAAGGCAAGGAAGCTGCAACCCCACTCTTTAATAGCTGCTGCATAGAAGGACAAATTTCCAGAACTGGAAACATAGAAGAGCAGAGTGGTATTTGCGTGAGAAAGATTTTCACAAAGGAAAGATCAATCCCCCCTCCACTGACTGAAGAGAAAATTAATTACTGCAGTTGGCAGAGGATAAATGATTCCAATTTACAGAGTTGTGTAATTATAGCAGCTGCAGAGTCGAAGACTGGATGCTAACTTTGAACCTCCACCCCAACATGACATTTCTACTCGCATTTAGTTCTGCCACTTGTGAGCATGTTGAAAGTTCTCTCATTGTGTCTTCATAATTATATGTTGGTTCAAAAATAATCATTGGCTCCATTGCATAGACAAAACCTTATCATCTGGCTAGCAAAAGGTATGTTGTATCGTCTTTGAAGTGCTGAAATCCCCACAGTGGAAAATTTATTAGGGGAAAGTGATGTTATGGCAACACAATTAATTCTGCCACAACATGCAGAATTAACTACACTGTTAAGAATTAGGGATTCAAAGAAGAGTTCAAAGGAAGAAAAATACTGTATGTCAAATCATAAAGTATAACCTTTTCATAAGGTCTAACAACACCATATTGTAAAGAGGCATCTCAGTGAGACATCTAGCTAAAGAAAAAAAAAAGGAAAATAAATGGTTAAGGAGATGTGGAAGCATCTTCAGTGTTGTACTTGTTTTTCTCATGGGAGGTTGTCAGTTATGCTTGTAGAGAGAATTCTGCTCTCTTTTTGAAGCCAAGAGGAAAGTTTTTAATGTCATCTTTAACTTTAATCCTTTAAAATATGTAAGAGATTTAGACGTGAACAGGGTAAATTTGGCAGAAGATCCTAGCTATGGAAGTAAGGTAATTTCTTTCAACTACTGATTGCCAAGGGTGTTCAAAGCCTGCCACCTAAACTATCTATCAATTCCAGCTACAAGCTGCAATCTACTGATTTTTTACATTTCTTTCTATTGATCAAAAATATTTAGAAAAGTCACCAGCTACGAGTGAGTGAAACGATGTGATTATTACAGACAGGGATGAGGGCTCTCTAGTGCTGTTGCTTTTTTCAGAACAAATGAAGAATGAAAGACATTTTCTCAAGAAATATGAACAATAGCATCTGTGGTGACTCTGTAGTTATTTTATGCACCAACAAGAAAGGAGCTAGTCCTCAAGAAAAATTTCAGAAAGTCTTAGAAAATTGGCAACTGAGCCAAACATTTCGTTTTTAATACGAGGAGACTTTTGACTTTAACAGAGAGTTTTGTACCATCTAAAGGTCACATAAGCCTCATGTACAAGGCAACCTGATTACATTCCATTACTGAAATGCAGGTGTAGAAGCCAGAGTACAACTTTTTCCCCTAAAGTACCTGTACATCCATACATACACTGAAAACACCTGCCATGCACAGCCATTAGGCTATTTCAGTTGAACTGAGGTCAAATCCCATAGTATACTCTAAGACTGTGGTCCTGTTCTATTGAGCACTTCCTAATGGGAGTAAAAAACATTTCATTTTTGGGGGGGTTTATTTCCAAAAGGCTACAGCAAAGTTGGAAACTGAAGAATAATTTTTTTTATGTGGAAAATTGACACTAAGTAACAACACACCTTGACTAAGGTTACACAGAAACGCTTGGAGAAGCTGAACATTGAGCCAAACAGCTGAAATCTCCCTCTTCTGGTCATGGTCAGCCTCTGGTTTTAATTACCTGGGTACAAATCTACCAGCTAAAAGGAACTAACGGATTTACACCTCTCTATTTAAACCACCCTTATTTATTAGGCAAATTTGCAGTTTTCAATGCCATTGCATTAACAAACCTAGAAGACAGCTGAGGCCTGTTTTAAAAAGGACTGATTCAAAATGACTGGAGATCTTAGGTTTTGGCCGTGTGCAACTACAGTACAGCAGATGAAGCAATTACATAATCAGATAGGCTTGGCCTTGTCTACTCTTTGATCAATTCAACATGTGCCAAATCCATGTCATATGAATGAAAAATCTAATCCAGAACAAAATGACTATGTCATAGGAATAAAAAGCTAATCCGAGGGGGCTCGCATCTGTTCTCAGTCACATCAGACCCAGGACAAGCTGAAATGCCATTGAACTTGATGCCTTTTATGCCGGTACTAATAAGATTAGGATTTAACTTCCTCTTCCCTCTCTTAAATAATGTACAGAGTCAGCATAATTAAAAATCAATATGAAAGAAAATAACTGCTGCAATACTCAATGCAGATATAATAATTTTAAAATACCATAAAAACATTTGTTTCTTTTGAATCTAGTTTGTATAAGGTCCCATTGTACAGATGAAACACTTCATTAATATACCTCAAATAGTTATCACAAAACTTTTTTAAAGCATCACTAGCAAGATCATGAACACCAGTCGTGGGTATAAGATATGCTTGATGAAACATACTGCAAATCTTGAGCAAGCATTTGGTATATTTATAGAAGTTATACTCTTAAATTATAGGTTAAACTTCTGTAAGGATATTAACCTATGATATAGGAATCTGTATAATTGAAAAACTCCCAGAGAATTCAGTAAAAATGTTGCCTGAATAAGGTATTCAGAACCTTCCAGAGAGATGGAGGAGCTAGTGTTACCAGAGTTCTGTCAGGAGCCAGTCCAAATTTGTGTGAAGTCAATTCAGACAACTTTGGAACACCCCTCTTAAAAACATGTTTATTCTTGAGCAAACAAAAAGATGGAATTTAAACAAAACACTTTTTACTTTGTCTGTGAGTTTTCCCCAAGCTTCTGTCCACACCACTGGCAGCCTTCTGTAGCTGGATTTTGCTTACCTTTATAATACTATGATTTGTTGCTATGGAAATTATAGCCATGTCACAAATAGAAATTTATGCCTTTGTGGAAAAAACAATATTCTAACCTAGGAAAGCACAAATATCCAAAACTGAAAAATGACAAAAAATAAAGAATCTTGCTGTGAAAACTTTGCTAATGTTGGATTTGGAATCAGAAAGAAGCTTGAGTATATTTGCAATTTCAAGCTATTGAAATGTCCTTGTGTGCATGAAGAACACATTGGGTGCATGGAAGTTTTCTGACTATAAGTTTACTACCTCTGACTGTATTTAGTCAGAAAATAAAAATAGATCTATACTAACTGGGCAGATTTAACAATTTAAATACGAATAGAAACCAGTATCCCAGAATCAAGAGTCCTGTTCCTTTGAAATATATATTAGGTGTAAGAATGAGTGTAGGGAGACAGTCTTAGCACCCACATTAGAAGTTTTTCTTCTCTTGTTTCCTATTTACCTGAAAGACAGGAGATTCCTTTATAAGGCACTTTTTAGAGACTCAAGGCAATTCTTACAGCGCTTGAACTAGAGTCCTGTTCTGACCTTCTGGAAGAGAACTGGGCTTTTTAACATTTTTTTTTTCTGCCTCCTGTTTTTATTTTTTCTGTCTCCTGTTTTTGCTGTGCTTTCTATGAATGCTGCTGGAATCTGTTGTGGCCATATCTGCAATGACAATAACAGTAATTTTGAATGCTTATTGATCTACTCTTTTTTCTTTTCAATAATCTATAATAACATGTCATCTGTGTCATCTCTCAAACCCCACTTGATGTGATTATTTCGTTTTATTCTGCATACATTTCTTCTCTCTGATTTTCTATTTCTATGATAATTCCTTGTAAATTCAATTATTTATTAATTTTCTGCACATAGTTTTCTGGATCTTTCACTGCAGTGCTAATAAAATCTAGACAGAAAGCTCAGAACCACATGACTTCAGATAGACAAAAGATTCTATACTTTTTTTTTCAATAACATGCTATTTGTGCTGCTTTCCTGCAGGAATGCTTTTCAGTTGAAACAAGCTAAGTCTCATAAAAAAGAGCATGCACCAGAGAATTAAGACAACTAAGAGGATCTCTAGCTGCCACGTTCAAGAACTGCTAGAATTCACAACTTCCAGACAAAGACTACTGTTCATTTTACTCTCTGAAACCATCACCCTGCAGAAAGAGCACAAATGTGAATTTCCCTGGTTTTCCTGCAGATCCTTGTAATTCAAAAGATTGGGCTCCTAAATTCTTTTGTCCTTCATCAGAAATGAGAACTGGATATGGTTAACATATAATAAGGATGCTTTATCTTTGTGAAACTGGAAAACATCATTCCTCATGTCCCTCCACATTATCCTGAAATATGACCTCAGTGTAATAGATTTCATTGTGGGAAATTTATTCCTCCTCCTTTGTTTTCTTTGCCTCCCTTTTTTTGATCCCCAAACCAGGAAGGAATGGGGCGGAAAAAATCAGGAAAAAAAAAGCAAGTTGAAAATCAGGCAGATGCAGACTATGAACACAAAAATTATCCTATTGCAAACCTCAAAATAGCAAGCAACCCCATAAATAAAGCTTTCTGGTCCATTTAATTGCTTTTATTGTTGTTATATTCTCAGTTAAACTAATTCAGCTGACCAATATTTCATTCACACAAATGTTTCCAGAAAGCTTAAGTGTAGCAAAGGCTTGTCCAAATAATTATTATTGTTGTTGTTGTTATTTATGTAATTATATTATTTAATAATAATAACAATAATAATATAATACACTGGAGGAAATGAACAGTTATATTTCTAAAAGCTTGCAAAGGTTAAAAAAAGGTCTTCTTTTGTATAATTATCATCTACCCAAAAAACCCAAAACAGACTGTAACTGATGTACCAGCTCCTGAGAAAAATCACAAAAAGCAAATGACAAATGCCATTTGTCAAGCAATCAATGTGGTTAAGTTTTGATGACACAAATAATTACCTAAATAAATTAAAGACTTCACTCAAACATCAATCTTAGAATAATCTAACATTGACTTTCAGAATTATCTGACCTTTCTGGCATGGAGTTGAAGGATAAGATGCTGAAAAACAGACAGAAAAGCAGAGGTGCCAGCTGGGGAGGGGAAAAAAGCCTTTTTGATTTAACTAGAAAAGATGTTTTATATATTCGTTGAAAAGAGCTTTGGTAAAGTGGGAGAAGGTGAAATACTCTAAAAACAATGGAAATCACTGGAAAATTGATAGAGTTGAAGCAGCATTCATGAACCACTGAGTGAAACAGTAAGAAAATGAGGCAGCAATCAGAGACATTATCAGGTATAGGATACATAAACATATTTATGATATATAATGTAAAATTGTTATCATAGAAACATATTTATTTTTCTTGCAATGAAAAGAAGTTAACGTATTTAGAGCATGAGGACAATGCTCTGCTACCATAAGAAAGCATCCTTTACGTACTGACACTCAAAGGCTTTACCTGTCCTTGAAAGCTGTCATGCACCAGCTGTAACGGGTGCCACTTTTTCACTCTTCTTTCACTTACTGCAGTAGGCTAAAACCTAATGTCTGGGAGTAAATATGAAGCCAAACAAAATTTCACAATTATGAATGTTTAATACAGCTGATGTGAATTTTCTTGGCAGCAGTGGGTATTTCTAGTGATCTGTTTTGGTTCATTCACAGCACTCTTCCATGTTTCTGTTGCTAAGCTTCTATAGTTACCTGAAATCTTTTATTACATGCTGCTTTCTTTGACCAAATAATCTAAGTGACAATTCTTTAAAAGGAACACATATAAAAGCACAAAACAGGTAATGTGCTTCTTATATTCCACAACAGTTTCTCCTAAAAAGTCCACCAATTTTTTCTTTTCCATTAATGGAAGTGGAAGTGTCCAATTCAATAGTTTTTACACATGATCCATAGGCAAGTTCTAAGGTGAAGAATAATGAATAATAAATTAATTACAAAAGGGCTTGGACTTTTGTGTGGAAATGTTTAGAGATCTGAAAATCAAGGAACTTCAAAAGTGACTGTGCAGCAATATCAATATTACTTAAAGCAGATGAAAGTCTCCTCTTTGAGGGGTATATAATGTTACACAGATGACAATTACATCAAAGTCTGATGCAAATTTCACTTCATTGTTGACCTATTTCTGTCCTAAATCATATAAGAACCATGCAAATATTCACTTCATTAGTCCCTAAATTTTACAGAATTTCAATAAGCAAGACATGCAATTATACTAAGTGAAGCTCCTTGCTTGTATCAGACATTTGTTAGCAAGAATGGTTTTATTAAGAGGTTGCTCTTTGCTCTAGAAGCACCCTAATTTTATCACATGTATTTTCAGTCCTGAAAGCAAAACAAAGCATTGTGTTTCAAGTTAGTTTCATTGCAAACCAAAACATTTGGGTTTAGTTAGTTACCGTTCTGCACCTGCAGTAGCCCTCAGTTTAATACACAGGCTGCTGTCCCTGCTCGGAACTACATTTCCTATCAAAGAGCGGCCCAGTCTTTGATCACACAACATGAGCCATTATGGGAAACCCTACAGTGCTGATGGGCAAAAGCAAGTACAGAACACAGAAGCCACATGACAGCTCTCATGCAGTGGTAGAGCACTTTGGGTAGGTGCAGTGTACCACTAAAGCAAAACGTGCACCTTTCCACTTCCAAGTATTTTGCTGCTTTTGTATCACTTCTAAACCAAATGTAATGTCTCACAGAAGTGGTGTTCTGCTTTTCAGCTCCACATGGGGCTAAAAGAGTGTTTTGATATATTCAGCCCAATAGAGTGCTTTGAATATATTTTTGGAAGAAAAAAACAAAACAAAAAAAACCCTAATCCAATAGTTTTTGAATTGCATTCGTGCTTTATATTTTTTTGCTTTATAGAACTTCATTAACCTTCAATTACCTGTCGTCAGTTCAATTTCCTGAAGCTTGAGTAAAGTTTGATCCAGGTTCTGAGTTCGTTGACTTTTTTATTCATTGCTTTCTATTTATGTTTAGGACACACTTTTTTTTAATGTTTTAATGACTCAGGACAATTTTTTCATCACCAAAACAAAGGTGAAATTGATATTCAATTTTCTAAACTATTTTTTAGTCTTCAGAAGTGCACTAGACATTTCTTAAGAGGTGTGAAGGGCATCAGTGAGCTTGTGAAGGTGAACTGCAGTTTAGGCCATTACACATTTTATGAGATCAATTAAAGAGGGATACAAGTTTCAGATTAAATATAATTTTATATCTTAATATGATTACAAATAAAATTATCTGCTCCTCCTCAAGATATTTAATACCAACATAATATAGCACATTTCTCCATTCAGTTTGATTTGTCTGATCACAAAAAACTAAATGAAGCTAGCCTTATATCTCAGAAGGTTTCAAGGACCAAAACAAAAATAATAAATTCATGTTAAGGTAATTAAGAATTAAACTGAAGAGAACTTCCACACTCAGTGAGGAACTGGATAGTACTTAAGATACACTGAAAATGTGGATGTATCTGAATTCTTCTTCCACTCCTTGTCAAAGCATAGGTACCTCTGTCCATCTGGCTCTCCCAGCATGAGTACCCTGAAAACAGGAAACTACCACTCCTCTTGGTGAAGTAAGTGGACTGTGGTAGGGCTGTCATCCAGCTTCTGTTTAGCAACCTTGTGATTAGAGGATTCCTTTGGGAAATGGAAAAGCCTTTTCCAAAACACCTTTCTGAGCTTTAGGGAGTTCAAACCCCCATCCCCAGAGAGCACTCTCCACCCCAAAATACATTCTGTTCTGGAATAAGGAGTTTTTTCCCTCTTTCCCTTTGAGGCTGTGAAACTGGAGTGGTAGAAATCCAGATTCATTGGATCAGAAAGAGTAATTGGCAAGGGGATCTAAGTGAGGGTGAGAGGACCTGAATTCTGGGAATTCTCTCAAGCACAGTTCAATGCAAAGTGCCAGTGCATCCAGACAGCTTGTAATATGGTTATCGGAATTTTTCTTCCAGGTGAAGGAAGAACCAGTTTCTGCATCCCAAATGAACTTTAGGAGAATGTACACTGACAACATCAAAATGTCCCTAGCTCTCAAGTGTGGAAGGTAACTATCAGTGCATTTGGGACTCCAGAATTGTGGGGAGGTACCTCATGAAGCTGACATCTGCAACTATAACCAACAGCTGAACAGGGACTTTCTGGAACACGGTTTGTGATTTCAGATGTCTGTGTCTTATTCACGCTCCTAAGCTCAATTACTCAATCTAGCCTGAAGCGTGCTTGTGGTCACTCTTGGGGAATATTCAGGTACAAGGGTGGCCAATAGCACACCCCAGATCTCAATATTCACAATGCAGTAGTGAATATTATGTCGCACAGGGATTTTGAGTAACACAGCTCCGACCAAATTCTGTAGCAAAATTCTCCGTTGTAAAGTGAGCAGAAGCTATTGTCTCTTACTGTCTCTAAGTGCTGCTATTGAGCTGTAATTTGTGTGAAGAGGACATTGCTCCAGAAATACAAACATATGAGAAATCCATCTAAACATTTCCAGCCTTGACATTATTACTTTCTATCACCAAACCCATCCTTGAAATAGTCTATTTTCATGCCCTTCTACAGCCTTTCACCAATCCTTTATCCATTGCTGCACAACAAACAGCCTTAAACTTTAATGGGCTGCATGACTTTTATTTCTTCCGTTCATTGCATTTCATCTCCAAAGTTGCCACATATTTTATATTTTTAACACAAAGACACTTGGAGTTGTGATTGTGCCTGCAAGATTGGAAAATATCTATCTTTAGGCTATATTATATGCATATGAGGACCAAATACTATCTAAATAACAGTTAAAACCACAACCTTCAAATACAAAGCCAGCTATTAAAATATTGCTGGAGGCAATGTGGCAAGGTTTTATACTAGTTTTATGCAAGATACAGGAACAGGAGAGAAGGTTGTGTCATTTGAATGACTACACTATTCCTCTCTATTTTCTAATTATCACAGATTTAATCAACGTGTTCTGTTTGTATATTTTGTAATAACCTTTCCTCTTCCCCTTTTATTCAGGGGAGGAGAAGGAGACGAATTTATATAACATACTAAGTTTAAAAAATATGAGCTACATGGAAGACAGAACAGCAACTAAGATACTGTGATTAATTTCATAGACTTCCAGTAGGAAGTATTTAGTTTATCGGCACATAGTAAATGAATATTAAAATATGCATACCCCAAGGCTACAAGAGAAAGTAGATAACAGCTGTTGGTCTAAAATGTGGTTCCATAATGCAGAGATTGGAATAAGCTTGTAATTATGAATTAAAGCTAGAACAGTAAAAAAAAAATTACAAACACATTATGAAGATATTCTTTAGCTCATAACATTTAAAACTAGTCCTCTTCATTTAAAAAATGGTGCAGAAGGGAACAGATTGCTCTTTTCAGATTCAGAAAAAAATATTTGAGAAAAATCAGCAATGACCACCTGATTTTTTTTAGCTCATGCTTTTAAAAATAAAGGTATCCCAGTTTTAGATCAATGGAATTTCATGGCAGACAGTTTAAAAAAATTACCACTACTTACTACTTTAATGAAAAATCTAGCTTTGAACAGCAAGTGTGTTGCTACCCTTAAACAAGATATCACAGTCTTGGAAAAGGTGAAAAAAAATCAGAGCGAAATAATCTGCTTCACCGCATTAAGTATACTCTTGGCCAGACTGTTATTCCTTTTACTCAGTGTATTGTCTTTATGCAAGAAAGATGTAAGCCAATCTGAAGGACAAAATTGTGTCTGGCATTGAAAAAAAACTTATAAACTCCAGGTTTTACCTCATGTACATATTTTAGATACTGTTTTTAGCTTATGCCTCAAAATTTTCAAATCTCTTACCCTACAAGAAGTCATTAAGAGTCCAATTAAAGTAGTATTTCATGGAAGAAAATAAAGAGGACAGCATTTTATAAACAAAGTCTAAGTGAAACCCATATAAAAAGATCCTTTTTTAATCCACCAGGCAGTAGTTCTACAAACACACACACACACACACACAAAACCACTCCTTTTACAGATTTGTTAGTCGGATTTCACTTGCAGCAATAGGCCCTCCACTGTCACAGCCAAAACATGCAAAGCACAACTTGAAAGCTTATCCAAAACATGGAGGTGAAAGAAGGGAAGATTCATATGATCTAGTTCCAGCTCACAAATTATAAGGCTAATCTCCTTGCATACATGATGGAAAATGCTAAACTCGCCCAGGAGACAATTCCAACCAGCCTCACCTCTCTGGATCACCTGAGGCTTTTCTTTCTGTGTTGCCTAAACCTGACACAGTCATGTGTTTAACTTGCTCATCAGTGACTTGGATGAGGGGGAAGATGCCTCCTCAGAAACTTTGTTGATGATACAAGGCTGGGTGGAGTGGCCCATACCTCAGAGGGTTGTGCAGCCCTTCAGAGGGACCCCAACAGGTTGGAGAGATGGGCAGAGAAGAATGTTCTGAAATGGAAGGAAGGCAAAGGCAGGCTCCTATACCCAGGGAGGAATAACCCTGGGCACCAGGGAAGACTGGGGGCTGACCTGCTGGAAAGTAGCTCAGGGCAGAAGGACCTGGGGGTCCTGGTGGACAACAAGCTGTCCATGAGCCAGCAGTGCCCTTGTGGCCAAGAGGGCCAATGGAATCCTGGGGTGCATTAGGGAAAACACTGTCAGCGGGTCAAGGGAGGTGATCCTGCCCCTCTACTCACCCCTGGTGAGGCCATATCTGGACTGCTGTGTCCAGTTCTGGGTTCCTCAGTACAAGGGAGACATGGAGCTCCTGGAGTGGGCCCAGTGGAGGACTACTAAGTTGGTCAAGAGTCTGGAGAACCTCTCTTATGATGAAAGGCTGAGGTAGCTGATTCTGTTCGGCCTCAAGAAGAGACAACTGAGAGTACACCTCATCAGTATCTATCAGTATCTGAAGAGAAGGTGCCAAGAGGATGGAACCAGGCTCTTCTCAGTGGTGCCAAGCAATAGAACAGGCAATGGGCAGAAACCAATGTACAGGAAGTTCCACCTAGACAGGAGGAAGAACTTCTTTACTGTGTGGGTAATTGCGCATTGGAGCAGATTGCCCAGAAAACTTGTGGAGTCTCTCTCCCTGGAGATACTTAAGTACCTTCTGGATGCAATCCTGTGCCAAGTGCTCTGGGATGACACTGCTTGAGCAGGCAGGTTGGACCAGATGAGCCACTGTGGTGCCTTCCAACCTGACCCATCCTGTGATTCTGTGATATCTTGAGTATAAGATATGCACAGACAATATAGGGTTTTTAGGGAATCAATATGATCCTAGGAATGCTTGTTTAAAAAAAAAACCCCATACTTGGTCCTACTTCATTCAAATTATCTTTTGCAAGTTAAGAGATGTGTGTGTGACTTCTGACACACTGTACATTTTAATTTTTTACATCACAAGAAACACTCAATGTCAAGGGTAACACAATATTCATTTTAACTTGAAAAGGAATTTTGAGTTGACCTAACAGGTAAGCCCTTGCATCAATAAATAGCTCTGACTTTACCATGTCTATGCACCTGGGAGATGCTTTTCCTTTTTAAGGTCTATATAGGTAACTTTGAATAACTTCTTCCTTTTTCTTTTTTTTCCCTCTGCACCCCACCCCTCCATCCTGCCATATATATTTCTATACATGTGGTTCTTCCCTAAATGATAGAGACTGTCAAGAGACTCATATATCCACTGACTGGTAAAATACAAGAAAATGTAACCGTCCTTGGGAAACCAACAAGCTTTAAAAAGCTATTGCTAACTATTGCTAAAATGTTGAAACTATTCTGTCATACATTATTTTATTTCAAAAGTCACAGATCCTATATGAATAACTATATCACAGTTTTGTTTCACGTCATCACAAAGCCAAAGCTTTTTTATAGTAACAGGAAATATCACTTAGAAGAACCACAGAAGTTTTTAATCTTTGTCCTGTTACATTTGTCTTCTTATGATTTCCAGTAAATACCTAATTTGTAGAGGACTCTTACATTCAGTGTTTCCTTTGGAGAAAAATTTTTGTGAGAAAGAATGAAATTTTAAACCATTTTTGATTATGACACAGCTGATAAAATTGAATGAGTTTTGTATGAGGCAGACACTGTGCACCCACTTCGTATGTATTGGTAAGCAAAATCAGTTAGCCCCTTGCTCTTCAGGACTAGGAGGTTTAGCCTATCAGATTGCTCTTTCCAAATGATTGTTTAAGTTTTCTACAAAGAAAAGAAAATACAGCGCCAGGAATTAAATTACAGAAATTTAGTAAATCTTTGCAAGTATTTCACAAAATACCATTCTTTACTTAATAAAGGGCAAGCAACATATTTTATGATTTCCCATTCATTCGACAAAGCTATGGTGTTTGTAATTGTGTACATAAAGCCATCAGTCTTGCAGAGCCGTCTTTAGCTGAGCAAGCCCCAAAGCATCCCGTCCATTCTGCTCAGATCTGATCAGCATCTTTATAGTTTATCAGCCTTGGGGTTCAATTTTGCTTTGGATGCTTTTATAAATGAGCACAATCACTGGTGAATCTGTTCTTCCAGATTGCAAAGAGAAAAATCGAGAGAAGAACTTTAGTAGATTACTGTGTCACTGAGGATAAAGTACAAGCACAAATGCACCTAAAGTAGTCTCAGAGATTATTTCATTGGGTGTACATTTTCAGTTTTATTTCAGTAAAATTAGATGATTGTCTTAGTTATTATTGTTTTTGAAGCTATATTCTGTCCTCAGGCAAGGTGCATGATCAATGCACTATCTAGCAAAATCAATTTGTTGCAAAGAACTATTTATTTAAGAAAAGGAAAGAGGGGGAGAGAAGAAGAGAGTAATGCATAGCAAATGTGAAGATGATTATAAGACTTTCTTCTAGTAAAGCTGAATTTTATCACTGAAGAATGGAAGTTAAGAAATAATATAGCTGATTTCACAAACCCTGTACAAAACTACTTTTTATATACATATTTAAACTCTAAGGTAACCAGTGGAAAGCTACCATCAAGTTTTGTGGTTCCTTCTATTTTTCCTATAAGAAATGAGTTTCCAGCAATAAATTAATGGGACCAATGATCCTTTTCTGATATACAGATCAACCACACAAGTGTTTCCATTTTTACACAAACAGGATGCAGGAAATAATACATACATTATAATATAAAAGGGGGGTTGGTTTCTTTTCTATGGCAATAAAAAGTCTGTACTTGCTATGCTTTCTTATTCAAGAGATCATCAATATCACTGAATATCTTATGGGTTAGGGGAATGTGATTTCCTCAAATAGCAGGAAGGCTGCACTCTCATGACAGATAGGGTCAATTTTGTTTTCAGAAGCTGTTGATGCTCTTGCGTTATCTCTGTCATGGGCACCACATTAGAAGTGTAGCGAAAATCCATTATCTGCAATCTCAGTCAAAACATTTCCCACTCTGAATAGTTATAGGCAACACAAACTTCCAGTCAGTTGGAAGCTGAGTATTCGTAGGTTTAATGAGAAAACTACTTCACCAAAAATGGTTAACTACAGCTAGTCAGAGTTGCTATCGTCTCCTCATTCAGGATCATCGTCAGGATATTAAAAAAGGTTCCAAAAATTATGATGCTGTAAAGAAATTGGATTCCTAAATTGAATTAGGAATCCAAACTCTGACACCAGTTTGGATCCCCACCTATCAGTAACTACAGCATGTGCTGTACAGAGACCACTGATACACACAGGTGTGGATATAACCATTTCATTTTAGGACTTAAGGAACAAGAGAGCTGAAATCAGGGGAAAGAACACAGCTACCCAAAAATGATGGTGAATCTGGGTGGTTTTGCATCTCATAAAAAACAGTGCTCTCAGTACTGAATTTTGAGGTGGGTAGTTTCTCTTCTAGCAGATTAGTAGAAAAGGGGTTACTTGGAATGCAGCAACAATCTCTAATGGCACCACTTAAGCTATCCTTGCTGTCTACTTAATTATCCTACCTTTTAACTGAAAAAAGAGAAGGAGGACCCGTGTTGTTGTACAACAGTATGACCAGTTAATCTATCTGGCATTTGTTATTAATAATGCATGTTTTCAAGCAGCAGGGCTACACAATAATGCTTTCTGGGCTTACATTATCAAATGATAGGTAGCTATGCTGAAGTAGATCCTCTTGAGGCCACAATGGTGAGAGATTTGAATAAGCCATTTTCAAAAGGTGAGATGGTGCATATTACTCAGAGCTACTTAATGAAGCAACTGTGTGTTTGGAACTGCTGCAGGAGGAAGAGACTTGGCAAGTGAGTTAAAGCAGCCTCACAGGAATTAGGACAATGCTGACAGCCCCGTGGATGGCACAAGTCAAAGAAGTGACTGGGAAAGACAGCAAGCCTGTCCAGGTACACAGCTACCAATGTCCATGTCATACCTACATGCTCACTTTTATTTTCCCTTCAGAATTCCCAAACACTGACCAGAAACAAATGCAGCCTTGGCTGAGTGAGTGGGTAGATATCACAATAAAGGCAGCTCAAGGAGCGTGTACAGGCCCCATGTAAAGGTACTTTTCTGACCTGTCTGCTCTTTTACACCATCTTGTACTCCTGTTAAGTGTTAGTGTGTTTTAATCTGCTCTTTAGAAAGTACTTTAATTGCTAAGGGAGAGTGAATAATCACTGGAGTTATAAATCAGAATTAGGTTTTCACTGAAATTCCAAATTCAACTCCTTCCTTTCCCCCACCCACATATTTGAGTTTCTGTCATTCAGACTGTAAATTACTTCATGCAGTCATGGGCACAAAATATACATGTAAACATTTATATACAAATCCAGACATGATTACACACCTAGAAAAGATGTGTTATTCTGCAAATAAATAGCCTGGCATATTATGGTGACTAAAAAGAAAATTACTCCACAGATAGATCATTTCCAAGGATCCACTTGAAGCTGCTTGCATTTTCCTCTGGAATGTGTGGTAATGGTCACTGTTGAAAGGGAGATACGAGGCCAGACATTTCATGGGTGAGATACCTTCTGCTCCTGAGACTGAAGCTGCAGACAAACCCACCAATTCTGAGATCTTGTTTCAGACCAGAACATCTGTGGCAGACTCGAGGACCCTCGAAGACCAGAAAGCACAAGTTCTGGGGAGGAGCCCCATCTGCATATGGCACGCTACTGCTCATAGAGGAAGAGAGAATTAATAGTTCACAATCTGTTGTATATGATGGTATCATTGTGGCCTGACAGTTTTGGGTCAAGGACACAGAAATCAAAATGTAAATTAACACACAGTGAATGATAAGGGAAAAAAAGCTACACAGAAATTATTAGATGAAGAGATTATGACAAAGAAGTCAGATTCTATTAGGACACTCACAGTAAAAGTCTCAAAAGATGCAATACACTTTTTTTTTTAGGGAATGCACAATGGTGAAGCTTAAGAGATTTCAGTATAAATATTTTCTCTCGTTTCAATCCACACATCACCTTTTCAGCTATGTTCCATTGTGAGTTTTATGTTTAAATAGACTTCAAATATTGAAGCTGAAGACACAATCAAAACGGACAGCATTTGTATTAGTTTTATGTGCATTCAATGACAAGTTGTAATATTCATGTATTTCTTATGCCTACTATCAAAGTGAAATCAAACTTCAGCATATTTCCAGATAAAAAACGGAAGGCTCAGTTTTGCTAAGTCTCAGATTCATCTCGGGTATTACCATACACGTTATTTTTTTAGGGCCTCAGCAGCTGTAATGTATAGATTGCATTAGAAACAGATTCCAATTAAAGAACAAAAATCACAATCATATTCATACAAATTCTGTTGATGAAATTATGGAGAATGTCCTTGGAAGGGTATGTTCTCAGCTCAAAAATATAAAAAATTCAAGGTGTAAAAATTTTCAGGACCCTACTGGTAACTTATTAATAGTTTCTTCAATACTGAAGGTAATTTGGAAAAAATAATGAAATTAAGTAGCAGATGCAGCAGTAAGGCAACCATAATGAGACTGTTGGGCTATATTTAAACACACATAGGATCAAAAGAGACAGTTAACAGTCAAACAGCAAAGAAAGAAAACACATCATGATATAAGAAGAACTCACCCACAATCATGAGTAGTTAATAAAATATATAGTTCTAAGTCATTAGTTAAAATATTGAAAGACTTAACTATGGTAGAAGTTAAAACATTTAATTTTATGTTTTGAAATTAACATACTAAACTGCAGCATTGCTTTCTCAGGAAATGGAGCAAGTTTCTAGTTTTTCCCTAGTTCAGATTTTCACTGCTGTTTATTCAAAAAATAACTGGCACACCTAGTTATAAAACAATAGCAGCTTTTAACAGCTTGTACAGCTTCTGGTCATGACTGACTGAAGGCTGAAAAGCTTGAGAAGCCTAAATTTTTCAAGGAGTTCTTGTAGAAGAACATGTGTTTTGTTAACTTCTAAAAGCAAAAGATGAGAAAACTGAGCCAACACTGGAGAATGAATGAAGTCTCAATGTGTATTTGGAAAGGCACCTGAAAGGTGGCATCCATTTCCAAAGCTTAATAGTTGAGAATGCATGTTTCTTTCTTTTAGCAGGAATCCTGCTATGCCATTCTTAATTTTCTTTGCTTCATTTGGCCACAGTAACTTCCTACTTCCCAAAGAACCAATTTTCATCCTTTAATTTTTTGGTAGTGTCCTTGTTTGTAATCGTGTTCTACTTCAACTCTAAATTCAGACACTGGATTTAGGGAAGCCATTTGCACACCCTGATAGAAGCATTTACTTGTTGCTATTGCTACAAACTGAGACCTAGAATTTGTCCAATATCTCAGGCCCATATGTCAAAAAATTTGTTACTACCACAATTTCATCTATGGATGCAGCACTCCAATTTTGAAGTGGCTACACCCACAGTAGAGAGAATTACTCACTGTTTTAATTATGCCAATATAACTAGCTGTAATTTATGTCAATGTGTAATTTATATAGGTAGGAAAATCTTTATTGTACCATTTTGAAGCTGTGACAAGAATGGAGGGGGGGGTCAAACAAGGGGAAATACAGGGTTTGCCTTAAAAAGGATATATCAGGACAAAAAATAAGTACAGATGAAATTCTACACTTTAATTGCCAGAGACTAAACTAAAGTTTCAAAGAAATGCAGAAACATTTTGGCAGTCTGTCAAAAATATCTAACATTTACAAGAGCCAGCTGTATCTTGCTAGGATATTTTTCTCCCTTTCCAAGACGCTTCACCCCTCAACACTGACAGATTTACCCCCAACATCATGGCATTGCTTCCTCTTTTACATGCAGAAAGGAAACAAGCTGTTGTACCAGCTTAGACTGAGCTAGAAGTCGGGAAATAAAACTTCTGTAGAGTGTTCCATTTTAATCAGATACAGTCACGCTATCCAAATAGGAAGAAATTTGCTATAAATTAGCCATTTTCCTCCTGCATTAACCGTCAGAGAAAAAATAATTGCATTTTGCGGCCATTCACACTGTTGGTTTGGGGTTTTTGCCAGGTTGGAGACCTGTCTCAAAGAACTGCACTCCAACTGCAGTATACCAGTTCAATCCTAACAAGCACTGGGGAGAAGACAGGAGTGACCAGCCCCTCATTCCTCTATCAAAGTGCCTTGTGTTTAGGCTATTACAAAACCCCATGAGGAGTTCAGAGAAAAATCCAACACAGCTATTAGAGAAAGGCTGTTTCAAACTCGCATGGAGCTGTGACAACAAAAGACAACATGTTGTGGGAATTCACTGGTTGTAGACAAAGGCTGAAGAACTGCTACCAGAAGTCTCTTTGATACTCAGAAAGCTCTTTCTAAAACACATTGTTTTCAAAACCATATAAGGTGGCAGAAATTCTCAAAGAGCATGCTCTAAGTTTGTTCTAAATACATGCTGAGCCATGTCCTGAAGAGAATTAATTTCCATTTGTGATCTGCCCTCGCTATTGTTATTAAAAAAGCACCACAAAAGTTCCAATAAAATAGTTACTTGATGAGCAATGTTTTCTAGAAGCTAATGATGCAACACAGGAGCTAGGTCACATCTACAGTTCATCTGGGCCTGTATCTGGTCAAACACATATCACTAATGGCTGTTCTGTGAAAGAAATGGCAAACCTAGACTAACATTTTTTCTAGTATACCTTACATATTATAATCATCTGTGGTTTTACAAGCTTCCCTGAGCCAGAAGTTAAATTGCCTTCATGCTATAAGAGGTCCTATGTAAGTCACAAATGTACCAGGCACAGAAAGCTTCTTAGACCCCTTTTGGCCTTTTGGCAAATTCTGATCTGTCTTAACTGGGTTAGCATCTCCTCCTCATATGGCACAGATGCATCACTGAAGTCAAAACAAGTATCTCAACAGAACATCGTGTAGACACACAATAGTCAACTGATATGATGCCAATCATAAAATTAGGACAGAATTCCTTCCCTTATTTAACTTAAGATTTTTATTCCCACTATTACCAGAAGATATTATGGATGAGGCTTTTAACTGTGTTGTAGTTTGGGTGAGATTTAGTTTTGCTGCAAACAGATCCCCTAATTTAGTTAGTTACCTATGTCCTATACACTGTATCTGACGGTGCAGGGGTTGAGAATCCCCCCCACCACCCCGTCCCTCCAATCTTCTCTCAAAACTTGGTTGTCTTTGTACACACATACAAAACCAAAAATAAGCTGTTCACTGCCAGTGAAGGGACAGCACAACCTGTAGCCATGTAGGTGGTCATTAAGAGGGTGAAAAAAACCCCTCCAACTCCAGAGAAGAAAATGCATTCTGACACCATTTTCCAACTTAGCAGATAATTTTAGAAATACAAAAGAACATTCACAGAATATATATTTTTGCTTTAACACCACTCCTGTATAACTAAGGAAAAGTTTTGGTTCATAACAAATGATTAAAGCACAAATTATTTTGACTAAACATGTATTTGAAACCCTCAGGCTGCCATGGACTTTAAAGCCATTAATTCATTATTTAGCTGTCAGTGTGGAAAAATGTCACAAGCTTAAAGGCTTAACAAACACTTCGCAATATTAAAACAAATTATCACATTTGAAATTTCAAACTGTTACACGATTTTATTTATTAGATAGTGTAGATTACCTTTTGCATACACATTTCTTGCAATGTATTCTAGAACAACTTTATGTTGAACAGAATCTAATCATATTTTAAGCATAAATTTAAATAAAGAAAGAGAGAAAAGACCCCCTCAAGAGCCTCTGGGAAATCATTTACAAAAATCTTTGAGGCTCAGGTGAAACAAGTTGTGCTGTGGGATTTGAAAGATCTGTGGAAGTGTAAGCTATAAAATCACTTCATCTTGGATGCTTAGAAAGGTGGTTTGGGAAAGAAACTCCACTTTTTCAATGCCTCAGTGATATATGGCCCTGACACTAATGGCTATAAAACCTTATTAGGGAGTGCTGTGAAACTCATATATTTGAGTTTCTTATGTGGAAAGATTTGAGTATTCACATTACTGTGGAAAAGAGGACATGTCCACGTTCATCTCTGAAAAGTGGATTGATTCTGGCAATCTATTCGGGTATATACAAATATCTCTCCAGGACTGTGACAGAGACAAGAAAATGGCACAGCTCTCACTTCTAAAGCTCTGGCAAGATTTTCTGATCATTTGATACAAAACTTAACTTTCACTGAATCTCAGCTGTGTGACCCTCTGAAATAAAACTATGACACAAACCAAGGTTTGGGTACTGCAAACTTCAGCAAGAACAGTGAATCATTTACATCTTGGTTAATCTTAGAATTAAACTTCTCATTATATAAATCTAAGTGCTGGCTGCAAATTAGCAGACCCAACACTTAAGAAGATCTGGGGCTGAAGCCAAGCTTGGAAATCAAGTCAGCAAGGCACAAGGCTCTCAAGCCTCAGAGTGGAGGATTCCAAGGAGGCTCCTCACAAGTCTGACACAAGGTTGAAAGGCTATATCACAGAGGCAGAACTTAATCACAGGCAACCAAAGCTCTTGGGGGTGGGTTGTGAGTCCTCTCCAGACCCTGTCAGGCAGAGGTCCGAATGGGATTTTTCAGTGCACTGCTTTGATCCAAGGAGGAAACCATTCAGTTCCAGTTCTGCTTAAGTGGACGACACTAGAACGTGTCTGAAAATCTGTGCACTGTTAGATGATTGATTGCACTTGCCATCAGCTTCCTCCTCTGCGCTCTGCACTACACGCTGTGGAACTGCATCACCAGATAGTGAGGGCACTTGCTATGCTTGCCCTGTCGTTAACCACAGCTCCTGGCTCAGCCACAGCATGGAGAGGCCTGTCCTGTCTCTATTAAGCACCTGCCCCAGGAGACGTGGAGAACCAGAAGAACAGCAAGAATCAGGTAACTCGGTCTTGGGAAAAGGAGTACACCTTGCACTGAATTAATATATCCATCTCTGTCTGCAGAAAATACTACCCAGAAAGACCAGAGAGAAAAAAAAATACGGAAGACCTTTTCCTTGGATCAGAGGGAAGAGAGAGCCATAGCCTGAATGCCAGAAGAGGAAGCATTGAAAGTAAAAGGAGATGGTTAAACCCTGAAGGGATTTCAGGAGCTCTGTGTTTAAAAGGATGTCAATGTATATTCCAGAATAAATAATGCAATTTCATAAATTCCTGATTGTAAGTGAGTTCTGGAAAGAATCAACAACGAGAAATGAAATCACATCATGAGCCACATTTAGAGATGGTGCTCTGCAAGATGCTAACTCAAAAAAGAGAGCAGAATTAAATTGATAAATCCTAGGTGGCTTTAGATATGAGATGTTCCAGGTGAAACTCTAGTAATTTAGTTACCATATCCCACAGGAGGCACAGGAATCTGAAATACAGATGTATTTAATATACTAAAATTTAACAAATATAAACAAATGTCCCATATTAATTTTCCAATCCAAACAATATCTTTTTAAGGGGCCCTTTTGCTCTCATTTTCCTTTCACCTTCTAAACAATGGGAGACCCATTTTATGGTTTACCACCACTGGCATTTCCAGTATCTCAAATGCAGATCTGTCATTCTAGAGTCTAAGTTCACTGTTAACATTAGTGCAGATTCCTCTAAGTGGCAGGGACCATTCTCTGTCAGCAAACCCGTGCATGAACATCACATGCACTAGGAATACCAACACTGAACACTGCCCTCACCAAAGAAGAAAGAAGAGAACATTTCCTCTCCATGTGAAAGCCAAGAGGCTCCAGAGGGCTTGGAAGAAATTCTAGAACGTTTTTTTTCACTGTTCTTCCAGAAGACACATCTATCTCCTCCAAATGTCCAGCACCGGTAAGAATGCACTGTGAAAAACACAAAGGGCAAATACTCCTTCACCAACAGGCTGACAGTGCAGAAATGTATGGTTAGATCTCATTTAAAGTATCAAAAAAGGATCTGGCTCAGCTGTCTGCGACATGTAGACAATGGATGTTCCTTCCCATTTTTGTCAACCAGGGAGAATTCTGCCTTTAGCTGGGCTGCACATAACAGGGTTATTTTAAGGTATGTCAATATCTTCCACAAGACAGTTATCTAAGCCTGCCTTGTCCATCTAATCTCATCACAATTCCTGCTACTAATAAATGCTACATTCCTCAGCTTGGAATCATCTCAGTGGCAAAAGGAACTGTATGTTGTTGCTGAAGCCCCCCAGCCATTGTCCAATCACTTTTTAACTGAAGGTTAAAAAATTAGTTTTCAGTGAAATTAGATACTGTGTGCATCTTAGGAAAGCAGAGACAAGGAAAAACCATTTTTAATGTCATCTCCAAGCAAAGAAAATGCTGTAAGCGATATTGTGTTAAAAATTTAAGTCCTGGAAAAACAAAAGCCTTAAAAATGCAAGATGCTACTAATATCAATTGGAGAAAAACAATTTTAAAATATTTAACAGGTTCCTGCTTTCCCATTTAGACAAAGAAAGGGAGATTGGAAAGACTTAGTAATTATACTACATGCCACAGACTCACAGTTACAGAAAATATACGGTCATGGGTAGGGATTTGCAATTGTTGTTTAATATGGTGAATATAATGAATAACTGAAAGACATTATCTATTTATATATTTAGACACATTTGTCTGAGTGTATTTTTTGCTGTCAGACAGTATAAGCATATGAACAAAAGCTTGGTCCCACTGCAGTCAGTGGTAAAACACCATTGCCTTCAATGAAGCCAGACTTAAATATTTGCATATGTACACCCATACAGTAAATATCTTTTATTTTTTTGTGTTGAAGCTTTACCCATTAAGTTGAAGTCTGAGAGAATATTAGGTTCCTGGGCCTCTGAAAATGTACACCAAGTAATTTGGTGCAAAGATGCTTCCAAAGTCATATCACTGTGATAGATCTTCTGGATTCATAGTTCTGTATCAATTCTGGTGTACACACTAGTTCTAGCCTGAAGGCACAATAAACAATGCAAGTTAGTAAGAGGGGCCTTGAATTTTTGTTTCAAACAAGCTTATAACAGCAGGAATATATATGCACAAAGAGAAGAGGAGGTAAGTACAATATTAGACTAAAGAGATGGCTCTTTTACCTGAATTTAATCCTTCCCCTACAAAGAAAGCAAAAAAACCTCCATTTCTTTTGTTTGATCCTAGCCAAAGACTAAATAGAAGTCCTGGCATCAGTGGACTTTGGATCAGGTTGGCTAGGAATGCATTTGTGCTCATGTGAAAAAAATAATTTTAATTTTAAAAGGTTCAGAGAATAGCACATGAAATCAAAACCATCTACCCATCCACCATATTGAAAAAACTGGCCACATCAAAATAATTAGGACATTTGGAGTATATTCCACCCTAAACTCTTAAGACACTAAGCAGCTTCATAGGAATCAAAGTATTTGAAAACTGTTATAACAAGAGTAAACCCAGTAAGAAGCGTTGGACAAATGTTTGCAATCACCTATTTGACCAAAACACTGTTCAAAATATTGTTTGTTTTATACAATTTATTAGGAATAAATGAGTGACAGAGATATCTTTTGTCACCAAAATTAAGCTCTCTTGGGCTAAGTAACTCATTCCTGTACTTATGTTTGTGTATTTTACAACAAAATAAGTAAGCTTCTTGTCCCTACCACTCAAAACCTAAATTGCCCTAATGGCTGAAAAATCTTTAAAAATCCATCATAATGTATTTATACATATCTCATCTTCTGCTAACATGCCTATTGAACTTTTTAATCTTTTCTCCATACTTAATATCTTTACATTTTCATATATTCATGCAGAAATAGCTCCTTTTTCCCCCATTTTTCCAAAATTCTGAAATAATCATATTGTTTCTCAACAAAAAGAAGGCAAGTTATCCTCAAAACATTATTTTCCTTTTGTCTTGGTGTTTCCTCAAATAAAATATAAGCTTAAATCTTGCTTAGACATAGATATCAGATACTCAAATTTCCACATACAAGAAATTCAAATGAACAGAGAAGAAAATTATTAAAAAAGCAGTTAATAGCATTCATTTTGCGAAGTATTTTTAAGCATATTTCATAGCAGGAATACCAAATGGATCTTCTAGTCCTAGTAGTAAAAATTCTCAAGAAATACACATTGTAGAGACTCAGTATTGACAGGGTGCAAGGTATCAGTAGTTCAGCATCTTAGCACTGATATTTCATTAAAGTCGGCCATACTAAGCCTTTTCAAGGATTCCAGACATCCTCTTCTATGAGCTGGCATTGAAAACTCTTTCCTGTTTGCTGTTACACATGCAGGATGCTTCTCTTGCACTAAAAAAAAAACAGAGTGAACTCAATTTACACAAATTAGACCGCTAAGAAGGCAGCACAGAGCCACATAAAGGGTTTCCAAAAATCACTATAGAAGAGAAAAGCAAATAATCAAAACCAGTTTTGTAAATTGGCTCTTCCCTTAAAATTAATAGTCTTTGACATTTCTCTCTTATAAATCCAAAACCTTGTCAACAGCTTTCCCTTCTTGTTTCCGTAGAACTAAGAATTTTTCAGATTGTAACTTGATAGCTAAATAGCTACTACAAATACAAGGCTTTACCCAAATGCCCGCCTTAGTAATCCTAATGCTGAAAGAGACTGTTGGATATTAGGCAGTAAATTATAACACAGAAGTTAGTTAACAAAAAATAAGCCTGTGAGACTAGTTGCAGGCTTAAAGACAGAACATCTGACAATCCTGCATTGTGTTTTCACAGGATCTAGCATAGTGGGACTATAATTGTCTCTATTAGCAGCTATTACAGTGTCAGAGTTGAGTAACAGTCAATGATAACAAATGGAAAACACTGTAAATTTGGGGGGGACGCCTATCACTGCTTAGGTATGAAATTTTATCAGTGGTCTGATCCCCTGATATCTCTAACACCAGATAAAACAACTTGATAGAAAAAATCATAAGGAGATACTGATGAATATCCTTTACTTTAACAGAGGCAAGCAGGTCTAAAGATAAGGCTCCAGTATATGGAGAGGGGAAAAACCTATATATATATATATAAAAACTTAAGGTCTATGAGCAGAGGAATCAAGACTGCCTGATCTCACAGGAGTCTGTATTTTATGACTGGGATTTTCTAGTGCCTAACAAGATGTGACTTCCAACTGCAGTTCTTCTAACAGTTAGGGCATTATAATTTCTCCCTCCTGCACAGATTCACTTTTGGTAATAAACATTCTTAAAACATCAATTCTTTCCTGCAGAGGGATTAATAAATGGTTTTTTCTCTATCCAGATGCTTTCTGAGAAATGTCCACAAAATTATCATCTTTGATGTCTCTAGGTTTTTGTCAAATTGCACAGTGGTAATCAGGAAAATAGCTAAAAATTTAATCCTGGAGAAGAGGTGTTTGCAGGGATAAGTCATATTTTCTTCTGAAGCCATGTTAAGCTACAGTAGGCAAAGGTTTTTTTGTTTTCTTTCATTAATAAATATCAGATAATTTACAAAGATTTACTTATACTGAAATTTAGGGATAGGTCTATGATCCTAGGATCCAGACCTCTGAGGTCAGCTGAACACACTGGAGCATAATCAAACTCCAGATCTAACCATGTGGCTAAGTGTAGAGGGATTCCTTACGGAACAGGGGCATATGATATCCCTGGAAAGATTGGACAACCCAGGGCTGCTGAGGAAAAGCCCCTGAACAGGGCCCTGGCTGCAGGCAGGCCTGGAAAGAGCCTGGCTGCAGGCAGCCCTGAGAGTCCTTGGCAAGGTATACACTGGTCGGCTCCCCTGCTGATTAGACACTGTCTAGAGGGACTGGGTGTGAATCTTTGCAAAAGTAGATATAAGCTTGCATAGTTGAACAATAAAGGGAGAGCGATGTTTAAATCGTATCGGTGTACGTGTCGTTTATCTGGCCAGCTCTCTGGACTTGGTCCCTAACACCTGGCGCCCAAACAGGGACGCGAGTGATTTTATTCACTTAAATGCGGTTCACTTAAACGCAGTTTGTTTTCACTTAAATGCAGTTCGCTTGAATGCGGTTTGTTTCACTTAAATGCGGTCGCCTAAACGCGGCAAGACTCTGAATCATTGCACTGACGGTGAGGAACCTAGAAGCTGGAGCAGGAGTGTCCCAGCAAAAAGCTGAGTGGAGCCGGAGACCAGAGCTCGCGCAGCCGAGTGAGCCCCCGCAAGTAAGACAGCTATGGAATACGAGGCTGGCACTCGTCTCCTAGCCAGTATCCTCTCTAAGAGAGGTGAGACTGTAAAAGATCGAGATCTCTATGCCCTAATAATGTGGGCCCGGGAAAAAGGATTTTTGAAATGCGCTTTGCTTTTGTTTTCAACCAAAGAGTGGTGGGAAATTGGAAACAGACTGTGGCAGTCCACAATTGAGGGTGGAAAGGAAGGTAAAGAAGCTAAAGCTCTCAGATTAACATGGAGAGCTGTGACTAATACCCTCGCAGAAATGAAAGCAGAGAGGAAGGTGGCCACGTCAGCCATGGAGGCGCTGCGGGGTGGCAGCCCCGGAAAAGAAAGAGAGGGGCGTCTCACGGAGTGGCGGCCAGAGGCCAGGGCAGAGTCCAGGGTTGTGCGATTCTTCGGGCTGACCGCGGGTCGACCGATGAAGGGGACATCAGCACCCATCTGCTCACAGAAGGAGCTGCTGGACCCGACGGGGAAGGAAGTTACCCTGCAGAATCCTGAGGGAGAACTGGTAGCAAAGGCAGAAGTATACCCTCCCGACTCTGGGGGTGGGGCACAGGCGAGCAGAGGAGAAACGAGCAGTCCCAGCTTCCGGCCGAAAACAGCAGCGCGCCACCCCCCTCTGCCGGACAGTGAATCATCGTCCAACTGCGAAGCAGCCTCTACGACTTTGGCGCCTGTGGAGGCAGAGCCAGCCAGGGCTGCCGGGGTCAGCCCCAAGAGGAGGAGAAGCACCGAGAGATGATGTATGAAGTAATGAAGAAGCTCTCTGAATTGCCTATGTGTCAGGACGCGCTGGAGTCTAAGGCTTGCGAAACCATACCATCAGCACCGTGGCATCCTGTGGACCCACCGGTCAAGACAGCCACCAGAACTCCTCCGTTCCCATTGGGAGAACAGGGCACAGGGCCTACAGCCCTTCCCTCCCAGCAAGCGGACATGCAACCATTGCCTCCATCAGCCCCAACAGCGAGGACTGATCCATTGCGAAGGAGATGGAATGGAGTTGTCCATAATGCAATCATTGAAGGAGATTGGCAAGCCGTAGATGCCCTTGCCTGCCCTGTACTGATACAGAGGGACACCACAAGGTGGGAGCCCCATGACTGGAAAATCTTGCAGCAAGCGAAGCAAATGGTCACCACACACGGCCTCCGGTCCGAAGCTACACGGAGCATTCTGCAGTTTATCTTTACAGCAGATGTCCTGTGTCCTAATGATTGCATCAGCATTGCACAGTTGTTGTTGTTGACCCCTTCACAGTTCCTGCTCTGGGAGTGAACGTGTAAGCAGCTAGCACAAGAAGAAGCTAGCAAACACCAAGGTGATATGCAAGACCCACTGTGTGCGATCCAAGCCGACATGCTAACTGGGAGCGGGGCTTTTGGAGAGATGGTGATACAACTGACCATGCCCACAATCATTCATCAGTTGTCACAGACTCTTGCCCACAAAGCCTTGTTGTCAGTACCCAAAAAGAAGAAGTCTCCTCCGTATGCAGCAGTCCAACAGGTGCTGTCGGAGCCATATCGTCAGTTCATTGACCGTCTGTCAGCAGCCTTGAAGGACGCAACTGAGCTCTCTGAAGATCTCCAGGAGCAAATGTTCCGGACCCTTGCCTTTGAAAATGCTAATAGGCAAACTAAGACAATTCTTGCCATGCTGCCCCAGGGAGCAGGAGTAGACGAGATGCTCATGCGT
This sequence comes from Corvus kubaryi, assembly GCF_017639235.1. Lineage (NCBI taxonomy): Eukaryota > Metazoa > Chordata > Aves > Passeriformes > Corvidae > Corvus > Corvus kubaryi. The sequence goes on from NW_024582057.1 coordinate 6,128,510, forward strand.
GCTACCCATGTGGAACAGTCATCTCAAACAGCTACATTTACCGCAACGCTGCAGAATGTCCTGCAAAAGCAGGGACAAGTCATCGCCACAGCACTGACGGGAGGGGCACAAAGTAAAAAGAGGGCGAGGGCCACTGGCCCACCTCCTGGTCCCCAGACGGGTGGAGTAGCCTGTTTCCGGTGCAGTGAAGAGAGGCCTGCGTAACCTTCGGGAGACAGACGACCCTCTTAGAGATTAGCTTAAGAGTCTAGGTATCACCAGATAGCTGCATACCTAGGTAGTAGAAAGCTGCCAATTGCTATTTGTAGTTATATTGGGCTTAATAGTATTTGGATGCATTTTTTCTTGCATTAAAGCAGGGCTGCGAAAGATTATTGACCAGGCCTGGGTTGCCCAAAAAGAAAACAGGGGATGTGTAGAGGGATTCCTTATGGAACAGGGGCATATGATACCCCTGGAAAGATTGGACAGCCCAGGGCTGCTGAGGAAAAGCCCCTGAACTGCCCCCTGGCTGCAGGCAGGCCTGGAAAGCACCTGGCTTCAGGCAGCCCTGAGAGTCCTTGGCAAGGTATACACTGGTCGTCTCCCCCACTGATTAGAGGCTGTCTAGAGGGACTGGGTGTGAATCTTTGCAAAAGTAGATATAAGCTTGCATAGTTGAACAATAAAGGGAGAGCGATGTTTAAATCATATCGGTGTATGTGTCGTTACTCTGGCCAGCTCTCCGGACTTGGTCCCTAACAGCTAAGGATTGTCTCCTTCAGTGCAGATGTCTCACAAATTTATTTTTGAAGCTGCCTTCTCTAGACCTCAGTGCAAGCCCAAGCTGACAGAACACAAATTAAAAAAGAAGAGCAGGTCAGCCAGCAGGTCAGCCAAAGGGATGGAGTTACTTAGAAAGGCCTTCAGGGCTGCGTCTACTCAGTAAAGAGTCTCGGTGACCTCTGGAAGAAGCCATGCTGGAAAGGTGCAAAGGTGGTTTAAAATTCCCTTAGCCATTCTCCTCATGGGCCAGATTTGCTGTTCAAGCCTACAAAGGTGCTTTCCCAGTGTAACATTTGCTCGTGTTGAGCAGTCTGAAATAATGCTTGGTTTATTTATCTACTTTGGATGAGAACCAATCCCAAGGCCCTCAGTACACTGCTAATTAATTCCTTTCCCATGAGAAGAAAATTATTTCTTTCCTTATTTTTAACAGCCTTAGAACTACGTGAGGGTCTTTCTGGCTGCAAGGTAATTACAGAGCTGCTGGTGCTCACCTAAATCCTCTCACTATTTGCACAGAACATTTTTAGTATGCACTACATCCTTGTCATCCTTTAAATGTTTCTGTAATTAAAAGCAATGCTGCCAAAAAGATGGTCCAAGTTGAATAAAAAAATATTTATTTGCATGAGTAAACTGGCTAATTACTTGGGCGATCTCACACAAATATTTTTCCCATAAGTTGTGTTTAAGAACAGAGAAAGTATCCATCTACTCAAGCATGCAGAGAGGAAAAAAACACCAGTAGTTAAGCACAGCCATTAATGTAAACTTGGTACACATCTCTATACTTGATTTTCCAGGGAAAAAAACCTATATTCATTGCAAACACACAGCCCCACACATGCATTGATTGCTACTGCAAGATTGCAACTCTGCTGCTCAGTAGAACTGAAAACATGCTCACATGCAGATGCCCTCTTTGAAAAATAGAACAATCAAATAAACAGATTCAGTCTGTGCCATTAAGCTACTCACCAGCCCCAGCAAGAACTCCTGGTGCTGTTGTGCTCTGTAGCTTCCACTGTATCACTTCATCAGAGATTTGGGAAACTCTCATTTCTACAAGCAAACAACTCTGCAGGCTGGCATTAGCAGAACAATCACACAGCTTCTTCTCCCTCTATTACATTTACTTGTCATAAATTATTTGACTAGATTTTGATTTAGAGTAATCTAAACCAGGATGGCGAGTAGAGAGCGAAGGCTTCCACTAAAGAAGGCTATTAAGGTATTATTTGTAACAGTAATAGTGCCCTTCCCCTTCCATGGAAAGATACCTGCTTCTTTTACATGCCCTAGGTCAAGTCCAAAACATGAAAGAAATTGGAAAACATTAGCCCTACTTATGGAAGCCAGAAGTTTTACTGACTCCTTGACATTTGATTATGTTTTCATGCATAACTTCAAATGAGTCACTTCATCCTACCACCTGGTTTCCAGACACTTCATCCCCCACTTGGTTTGCTTAAGGAGCTCTTCTTGTTCATCTGAATATTTTGGGTACTAATTGGCAATGGATTTCCCTTCCACTGTTTTTCATTCTGTGTTTTCATGGTGGTCCTTTATCTAAGTCCATTCAAAGACAGTTCTGCTTGCCAGGTACTGAATGCCCTTGAGCTGTGTTACATCACTCACAACTGCAAATACTTTGCAGTGATCTCTCTTGGCCCAGCTTTAATAAGAAAGCTGTAGAAAGGGCTGGTGATTCTGTTTTGGATTTTAGTGTTTGGGTTACTCATGCTTCCATAAAGCTGCACGCGGGTCGCAAAGCAACCACTGAATCAGATTTCTAACATTTATATGGGAAGTTCATCTTCCCTGAGATATGATTCCTGCTATGCCCAAACTCAGCTGCAAAGCACTGTATCAAGGCCTCAAGCCCTTCAATGGTAAGTATTTATTTCAAAAATGGGTTTGTTTTTAGTAAATACCAATTATGGATTAGGGTGGGTAGCAACACTCACCTTTCTAAAATTGTCCTCCAAAAATATAACAAAGATTTTTTTCCCCCAAAGGTCTAAACCTAACCGCTGCTGAGAGTAGTATGTAACATCTCAGAGCAACTCATAAAAAAAAAGATGTCACAATGGTAAAGAAGGAAAAAAGGTCAAGTTTTGTTTGAGGTAACTGGATGGGGGGCGTGGGAGGGGGGTTGGAACTGACTAGATTTCAGTGTTCATGGCTGATTCTAAGCCACATTTCATGTCCAGCATTAACAAGCTCAGGTCATCCACACACTAAGCCAAAAGAATAAGGCCTACCTAGCCATAACAAGGCTGTAGAAAAGACATGAAGGTAAAACTTAGGCAAATATCTCAAGCTTTTAAAAAAATTAAATTGTCTCTAGGAAACAATTCCTGATAATAGAAATGCTTACTCATTACTTATTTGAGCCTTTTAGCTGCTAGATGATGCAGCAAAAAATCTTAAACAGAAGGTGCCACTATGCTTTTGAAAGGAAAAAATTATGCTAGTTTTTTTCCAGATGACTCTGGAAAATGTATGTCAGTTATTTGGTCCTAGAATTAAAACAGCATCATTTTTCAGATAGTCTTAACTTCTGCAATAAGCTTAACCCTGCTTAAATTTCTGAGATGACTGTACAGGGAAATGATGAGAAAAGAAGAAGTAGGGACAAGAGATGACAGTCTGGACAGTACATTTCCAGAAGAGAGTAAAAGGTTTAAACCTTGTGAGGATGTCAACATCATTTGCTCCAAAGAAGGTAACATATCAAGAACATTTGGGGGTGTACCTGTGAGATCTCTGTGCAGACTCTTTGAGCCAGTATTTCATATATTATGTCTTATAAAAATCACATACAGTTCGCTAATGCTACATATCAAAAGAAAAACAAAGACAGAAACCTGGTTCCCCTTAGATTGTTATCTGTATTAAATAATGGCCAAATGCTCTCCTGGCTTAATTCCATTAAGTGCAATGGAGTCATGCCAGGAAAGAATTTGGCCCTAAGCATTTAATGAGCATGTTATTTGAAAGATTAGGGGCCAGTTCATCCTCTGGTATAAGCTGGTATAATTTCATTGCCTTACATGGAACTACGCCAGCTCACAATAGCTGAGGATCTAGACTTGTAAGTGAAGTTACTTTTGCCCTAACAAGTATGTGTGGCTCATATCCTCATGTATGCTCAACTTGTCAAATACTCTTGCAGAGATCAAGCCTGGCCTACAAAGCTTCTCCACCCCTGAAAACGCCTAAGCAGTAATTTCTTCAATTTTTATGTATCAATTTAACAACATAGGATTTTCGTTCTCCCCTCCTAAGCCTTCAAGTAAGGATTCTGCTAAATGCATACCTCTTAAGTCACATCTGATTTGGCTTTGACTACTATCAAGTCACATTAATGCGAAAATTATTTCATGTTAGATTCTCAATTATGTAAAAGTCATAAGCCATTCTTGCAATCTACATCTATAAATCTCAGTCTTCTTTCTTTAACATAATATCATCCTGCCTCAAAACAGCGCTGGAAAGCAAAACTAATAAGGCACAAAACTCACTCCTGTTCTCTGATGAAGGGTTATTATTCTTCATGCAATGACATTCAAAACCAATCTTCTCCTTCTTTTTCCTATTACGAAGTACAGATACACTTAGGTATGTTTATCAATTTTTGCTCATGGTTATGAACATTCTAAATCATTAGGGCAAAAGCTAACTTCAGTCAAAGGCTTTAAATTAGCAATTGCAAAATACAATAAGCATCCTTTGTACTTTCTTCCATCTCAGCTGTCTGATTTATTACAACATTTCTAGTCCTACTGAATGTTCTAGAAAGCAAAGAGCTGGACTATCAGCTGATGTAAATAATCTTAACTCCATTAAAGTTGATTTACAACACTAAAAATCCTCCTCCTTAAAAAGGACTAAAATGACTCTTTGACTAAACAATGTCAGAGGTTTCAGACAGCATTCTTTTAGCAACATCCTTGAGCATTTTAATGGGACCGGAGTTATGACCAGTTTTCTGCCAGATTTCTGCTTTGGGGTGGATTCTAGACAAACAAGTGGAGTAGTTTCAAGACAAAAACAGAAGTAGAACAGCATTGCATTCAAATTCTTTTGGGAGACTTTAGAAAATTCTCAGTAACTGAAAAGAAACACAATGACTTAACGCATAAACACACTTAAAGGATTTGCTATCTGGGCAGTCCATAAAGTTCTAGGCACAGTATATTGCATTGGTTGATTAAAAATATCTCAAATAATCATTTTAATCGCTCCAAAATATGCTGAAGGAAACTCAGGATAAGAATTGTCATATGCTCTTCACTTAATTGGAGATTTTTCTGAAACATATGAAGGAAGTATGCAAACAGTGGATTTATGTAATAGGAATGGTTAGCAATATAGCATTAGGGCACTCTAGGGCATGTTTTATTGGTTCATTAAATCTTGCCTCAGGTGTGTTCTACCACTCGAGGCAAGTATTAATGGACCAATAAAAAGGACCCTGGGGTGTTTTAATGCCGTGATACTATGTCTGTCTAAATTTAAATTAATTTTTAAAATCGCTTTTAAAAATAATTTTCCTTGGTATTTAATATATCCTTCTATTATTTACAATTTTGTAGTAGAAAGATGAAATGGCTTGAAAACAAAGACAGAAAAGTCTACTGTCTAATAAAAATATAAGTACTTTCTGAACAGTAAAAATGTTAACCTCTTGTACTTTACAAGTGCCTCCCCCATTTTATAGACTCACTTGCTCTTGTTTTCTGATTCATTCTCATATCATAAAACCAGTATAAAAGACAGCTATGCAGACCTGGTTTCCCCCCTTATTAGAATCCATCAGAATCAAGCTGTTCTTCAAAGCAGCTTGATTTCAGCAACCTTAAAACTTAGGCTGAATTCCCTAGACAGCTGCTAAGTGATACAAGAATCCTGTCTGTTTTCCACAGATGGACAAGCTGATAGTCTGTAATGAAAACTGAAAGAGCAGTTTCTGCCAGTAGCAGACACAGAACAGGAAATCACACACCTTGGAGATAGATTGTTTTGGGGAGGAAGAAGAGGAGGAGCAATAGCCAGCTCAGCTTATGAAATATCATGTTTCACAACTTCTGCAAGAAGGAGCATTTCCCCTCACCTTTCAGAACAGCAAAACAATTGAAATCTCAATAAACTTCCTTCAGGTGAACTGCGGCTTTTGTCAACACCCTTGTATCAGTCAGTAGACACAGCAATGTTGCAGAAAACAGCCTGAGTAGGAGCTAACCTAAGCATAATAAATCAAAAATATAAGGCATAAAGATAAGCATCATTTTGAAATCTACATGTCCATTTGATTGGAGCAAAATGACATCATATACAAGTGTCTTGCAACATGTCCTTCCCCTGGAAAGTGTTTTGTATAAACCAGTGAGACTTCAGTTCAACTTTTTTTTTTTTCTTTTTTTTTCCTGAAGTAATCATTATAATTTCCAGTGCTGCAAGTGAGGTTGCAGAGTTGATGGTATAGACTGTTGTCTCGGTTTTGAAAGACAGGTGTCTGCTAAGGAAGGCAGAGGCCCCCTTGAAGTGGCAGATATAACCCCTTTTCCCTCCAAGTTATTATATTTTGAAATCAAGAGCCTTTAGGCAAAGATGTGGGAAATAGGAATAACAGTTCTTTACTATATATATATATATGTATATAACCAGTCAAACAAAACAACAACAACTATGGCAGTAACAGCAATCACAAACCCAGTCCCAGCCTTCTCGGCTGTCAGGCTATTTCCCCTCGGGTGCAGTTCCGCTCGCAGCCGGCAGTGGCGCTGGCGGCTCCCGGTGAGCAGGGCAGGTGCGATGGTTCCCCCGCGGCTGCAGGGGGCGCTCCGGAGCGAGCTCGGGAAACCCGCGGCTCTGGTGCCCTGGGATCCCGGGAAGGGATGGAACAAAGGCTTCACAAACCCCTGGGCAGCTGATCCCAGGCTCTCAGGAACAGCAGGCTGAAACAGCAGGCTAGAACGGCGGCTGGAACGGCAGGGACGGACGCAAATCCCGGGTGGCAGGCGAGATGTATCCAGATGGGAGAACCCCACGGAGGCCCAGGCAGGCAGGGTGAGCAGGGCTACAGCGTAGCGAAAGCTCGAAGCAGCAGCGGGGCAGGGCAGCCACAGCCCGGTCTCCAGCAGGGCAGGGAAAGAGGCTTTTGGGGTCCCGGCGTTGCTTCCAGCAGAAAGAAAGAACGGCCAAAAAGAAAGAAGCAGCAGCTCCTTTCTCTGCAGCTTCTCTCTCCGGACGCTCAGAGCGAACTGACCCCACACCCAGGTGTAGACAAAGGAGTAGCCAGGCCCGCCCCACTCCCCTTTTTGTCTTTCTTAAGTACAGCTATTTGTCCCCTAGCAACATGCATATGGGAGAAAATTCCTTTAACAGGAAAAAAACTAAGACTAAACTAAAACCCCAACAACTGTTTACACAAGACTAGTCATGAGGGCCTTGTTGAGAATAAGAAATATCTGAATGGATTCAACTGCAGCTGGAGTAATATTTCCTGGGAAGTCAGTCACATACTGTCTGACATATTCTGCTCACACTGCAAGTTCGTCTTTCTTTCTCTAGATAGACTACCAAGGACTGAAAGCTGTTGAAGGAAAATGTATATGCCCCACTCAGAGCATTGCCTTTTATCCTGAGATATCCTTAGATGCAAAATGATTGCTGACAGGGCAAACTGTGCCCCAAATCAGCTTAACAGTATTTAAGAAACACTTAAGGTGGATAAATCCAGCTGTAAAAACTGCTAGTAACTGGCCCGGTGATCTCCTTTGAGTTATGCAACACCACCTGCACATTCTTGGTCTTACTAGACAGGAATTTCACCATCATTTTGGGACCAGAATGTGACATTGTCTCAGACACTGTATGCTACCTTCCTAGAGCTTCTATTGCAACTCATGGCACTGTGCATGCTAGTCCAGTATGGGAGGCATACAAGGACTTCCCTTTAAGTGTAATGTGTCTGGGTTCTACAGGAAACCCTTACTTATCCCCCCAAATTAGGTACCAATCCTGCTGTGTAGGTTATTTAAATGGATTAGTGGAGAGAAAAGCTGATGATGCTCTAAAGGACTTACTACATATTTTTAATTATTATTTATCTTCTTGTGTGCAAGATGTGTTCTCACAATGCACAGAAGCATAAACAGCAGAATCCAAAACATCCCAGCCTTCTCCTCTGTCAGCACTGACCAGTGGTTGTCTTCAGCCCCAAAGCAGGTATGATGGTTTTCGTGCAAGAAATGTCCTTCTAAACCATTAGTGAGCAGCAAGACCTGCCTGCCAAGTCCCCTCAGTCTACAAAGAAATTGATTGTGTCACTATTCCAGTGCGTGAAAATTAATGATTCCAGGACTATATGAAATTCTAAGTTTACTTCTACTTCAAGAGGCACAAATATTTTCCAAGTAATGACCAAGACACTTTGTCACCAATACAGAATCCACATGTAAATACCCAGACATTACAGGTACGTAGATATTAGAAAGATTTGTAAAGATATCAGCATTGCTTATTGTACATGAAGTGTTTCTGGAAGGAAATGCAGGAATAGAACTGCCTTTTTTTTTCTCTAATTCTGCTGGTTAAAACCACGAGAGATCACACCTAGAGCTGTATTTCTAGTGCAACCACTCGAATTCACATTAGATTTATCTCACCCTATAAAAGCACAATTCATTAAACAGACTGATAAAACTGGTCTGTTTAAACTAAGGCAATTTTATCACAGTCATTTCAATTATTTAACACTGCTTTCTTAAATCAGTACTTAAAGCTTTCCTTTGACAAGTATTCTTTTAAATAAATGAGCTGCAATTTAAACAATGAGAAAATAATGACCCAGAACAATATATACAATTAGGGAGATATATTTTCCAAATATAAATGCTCCGTATTTTTTAAAAGTGATGCACAATGTCTCAGGCAATGCACACTTACACACTGAAATGACTTTTACAGTTGATGATGGAATCATCAAAAGAACTTCTAACCCAAAGATGCACTCCTAATCCCGAATTTTGACCAAGTTTTACCACAACGACATTGTGCGAAAATTTAAGATTTTCCAACTCAATCTGTCCAATTCTCATCACAGGAGAAAAATTATGGAAACATAATTTTTGCCATGAAGCCAATGGCATTTTTAACAGAGCTCTTCATTGAGCTATAATGGGCTACAGAAATTTGAACCAGGGTAACCAAGTCAGTGATTATAAACCAAGTGTGACAGAAGGCAAGCAAAACTGGCATGAGCTCTGTAAGCACTTTTGCATACTTCTGGTAAACTTTTTTTTGCTTTTTCTTCTACACAGAAAACATTTCTTAAACAAAAAACCTGTTCAAGCACTGCATCATTCATTTTTTTCATGCAACTACTGAAATCACTTCAAGAGCATAAGTTGGAATTTTTAAAGACCCACTAATCAAAGAGACCCCTACAGTACCTTTGTAGTGATCTGGATGCACCTTCCTAATATTACTTCTATTCCAGCTAGTATCTCCACCATGATGATTTTAAAACAAATCTAGATCACAGGACATAAGCTGCATACCTAATTTGCCTACATCTGCATCAATGACAAAAAAATGCATCATGGATTTTGGTTTTAAAACTACCTGAAATAAAGCTAGATAAGACCCCCAAGAAAAATTTATCTGTTCCTTATTGAAACAATTTCCTATACTGAATTCACAGTCACATACATACATAATGAAATGCTGAATCAAATTTTAGCCACAAGAGAAATGCATAAACTCCATCATAAATAAGTTTACAGACTTTTAAAATGAAATAAACTTTCATATAGGTACTCCTTCGACTTAGTCGTGCATTGCTAAGTATTCACCACACTGTAACAATTCAAATTTAAGCTTTCCTTGTTCAATTAGCCTTCAGGTTCTTTCAAAAGGAGCAACAGCCCTCATCCAGCCCTGAAGAAAGAAAATAGTCCAGAGGGAAGGTGTTGTAAAACCAAATATTTAAATTTTCCTACACCGTCATCCTTATCAGCAGTACTCCCATGTTTGGGAAACACTGCAAGCTCTGATAAATGACAATTATACAGGGTCCCCTCACTACAGGAAAGATATTGAGGTACTGGAGTGTGTCCAAAAAAGTGCAGTGGAGCTGGTGAGAGGGTGAGAACACAAGTCTGATGAGGAGGAGCTGAGGGAGCTGAGGTTGTTTAGCCTGGAGGAAAGGGTCCTCAGGAGACCTTATCACTCTCTACAACTACCTGAGAGGAGGTTGCAGTGAGATGGAAGTCAGTCTCCCAGGTAACAAGTGGCAGGATGAGAGTAAATAGCCTTAAGTTGTGCCAGGGGAGGTTTAGATTGAATATTAAGAACTTTTTTTTTCACTGAAAGGGTTGTCAGGCATTGCAACACCTGCTGAAGGAAGTGGTGGAATCACCATCCCTAGAAGTACTCAAAACATGCTTGAATGTGGCACTTGAGAAAATGGTTTAACAGTGCACATGGCAGTCCTGGGGTGATGGGTGGACTCAATGATCTTAGAAGTCTCTTCCAAGATGATTCTATGATTACATATTCACAGATACCACACTAATTATTTCCCCTTGACTATACCCATTCACTTATTCCCATACTCGGCTTGAAGTTGATCATCATGATACAACTTCATGTAGTCTAACATTATACCTAAATCTGAAGGGTAGTGAGCACTTTTCAGCTCTCAGGACATAATGTAGGTAAAACTCAAACTTCATAATACATAAACATCTCATTTTAAACTGAATCAGAATTGTGTCTCAAGGCAAGAACAGAAGCCTTCTTTCATGGAAGCAAATTATCAAAACAACCTCTTTGGTCAAGTCACAGTATTATAAAGATGTCAATTGCAACCATCACCAAGTCATACTAACATTTCACTACTCCAAGAGCTTGGCTGAAGTCAGTGGAGCTACTCCTGATGTAATATCCTGCTCTGTCTGACAGTGAGACTGGCAGAATCTGACTCTTGTGGACATTTAAATCACCACTGTCATTGCCGTTGTTGGATATGAAAATGGGCTGCTTCTATCACTGCCTGCCTTTTTAAGCTTATGGGAAAAAAGAACTGCTTGGCATAAACAAACTTCAAAATTTGCAGACTTCTCAGCTCAGACTGTTCTGAACAAAAGTCTGCAATTCCTTTTTGAACCACAAAGTTTGTGATATTGGCAAGAGATGCATAAATAGTGAAGAGATTGAAAAGAAATAATATTAGTATATTTTAGCTTACACAGACTGTTCCTATACCATCAGTTGCTGATATGTAGCCCTTGAAAAATAAACAGATTTATGCAATTGCTACATAGACCTCCTATGTGGTATAAATAGATATTCTGCTAAATATAAAAACAGCAGGCATGCACAAAAATATACATGCACTAAGGATTAGTTATAGGGGAGCTAACAGAAAGTCAATGCCTCCTGGGTTTACAGAGTAAATGTAATTTCTATAATGAACATTTTTTTAAATCCCTGATAATTTTAGACTCAGGCAATAAGGTGGAAGTTTTTGTTAGAGAAAGTAGTACACTGACAATACCATGAAAGAGAGAATTGATCCCAAAAAAATGAATATTAAATAGTTAGACATCAAAAGAAAGTACACAATTGTTGCTTTAGGAAGGAGGGGGGAAAAGCCACACCATTTTCAACAGTCATCAGTAGCCAAAAAACAACAAGAACCCACCATTAGTGTTTACTGATGATAACTTGATATGTCTCTGTTAGTATTCCAGAGCCAGCCCTGCCATAGTAATGTTTATTATTACTGTTTGTAGCTGTAGGCAGCTAGAGGCTCACTGTGTCTATCCCTTTCTCATCATTTTAAAAAGATTAATCTTTAGACAATGATCTGCTGATATCATTAATCTTAGTCTTGAACATCTTTGTTTTCTTGCCCAGTAATGAACAGTAACACAAAAAATGCCTTGCCTTCAAAAACAACAGAGATCTGATTTGTTGGGACTCTGCACTTGGAATTTTTCACTGCACCACAATATCGATGTAAGCTGGCAACCTAGGTGAGACAGCCTTATTCTCTACAACACTGCCCCATTTTTGTACCAAGCCAACTCTATTGACATTAATATAATTTTAGCTGCTGCCAGAGTAGAAAACTCAGTGCCAGGTTTTCACATGCACTCCATGATACAGATGGCTCTGCAGTCCAGCACTGTACCACAAATGTATTCATCTTCTTTGTATTACAGAAGGAGAGAGAATCTTTCTGTGGCAAGGAGTAACAAGTTTTTCTAGAATCACTACTCATATGTTCAACTGCTCACATATTTCCCCCTCAATAAAAACTCCAGAACTCACCTCTCTATGAAACTTGTCACTTAGGCACTTCCTCTTCCCTTGTTTTAAAATAATGTTTGTTAGAAATGAGAAAAAAAATATTCCTTGTTCCAGAAATATTAACAAGTAATTTTAATCCACATCATCCAGGAAAAAAAAAAATCATATTCTTAGCAGAAATTTAAACCCACTAAAATTGAAAATTTTCATTTTCAAATTTTTTTCCTTTTTCTTTCATATAGAACATTTTCCATTAACACCAAACTCACTGGAAAATCCAGTTCTCTAGACAGCAATACTGTTTCACTCCAGTTAACCCATGTCTAGGAGGGGAATATTCACTCACATGAAAGCAAACTATACGGCTTCAAAATCCAAGCTTTTTCTATAAGCTAGTGTAGTGCTCTTTCTCAGAACTGCTGGTGAAACAGTGTCAATATATTTAAGCTTGTGCATGACAAAATTATTAACTGTGTTCTTCTTCTATTCAGTATATCTTGTCTCCTTAGAGTTCCAAGCAATGGAGAACTGAATTTAATAACATGTATGTCAGATAGGCACAGATCCTCTTCAGGACATTCAATAAAACACCAAAAAAAAAAAAAAAAAAAAAAAAAAAGTTACTGAAATAATGAAACTTTAATGGCAGCAAACAAAACTTTCAAAACTCATGGTTGCAGGAAGCATTACAATTTTTGCCCCTCAGTTTCAGAACATTTTTCACAAGCCCTCTTCCCAACTAGTGTAAATTTCCTTATATAACTTCCTGGTTGGATCCACTCTTTCACATTCACATAAGTTCTCACAGTGTGCCACCCACACAGATATTATATTCTTTTTCTTATTAATAAAGTCAATCCTATTCAAATACATACATGATGATTTTTTTTTTCCTTCTCTCTTCATCAGCAACCACACACCTCCTGGGAAAAAGTGAAAAGAAAAGAGCAACATGCTCAAGAGAAGGAATTCACAGGAATCACACCAGACTTTTTTTGTCAATATCACAAATGAAAACTACTGCTTCCCAGGTTATGCAGACCAGATAAAATCTTGGAGCAAGGTCTTCTCTTTGTCACTGTTATTGCCCATTTAATCAGTAAAACATGGAAGTGTTGCCCAGATTTATCTAAGAGCAGAATCTGTATCAAATTTGCCCCATGATCTCCATCCTGTAAAAAGCTGATTCTGTGTTGTATGTGTAGCTCCAAGACAAGCCAATATTCTGCCAGCTGTTCAGTTATGTCTGCCCTAATGAAAACCTAAAAACATGCTCGCTAATCATCTATTTTTTGGTGTAAAAATTTCCATCCTAAGTCTTCACTCTATGTTGAAATATTTTAACATTTGATTAAATTCCCTCCAGCCATTTATTTGTGGTAAGGTAAAATAAAAAACATTCCAAATTGGTAGGAGAAGACCTACCCAGATTTTTAACCACAGCTAAAATGATTGAAGATGTGAATGTTTAAACTAAGTGCATGAGAATATGATTTAAATATGCATAGTCATTTCCACCTCAATTACAACAATTTGCAAAGAACACAAGAAGAGCAAAGTGCAAAAGAAAAAAAAAATGAAACAAAGCAACAAAAAGTCAAAACTGTTCTATTTTTTTAGTTAAATAATTACAGATAATTTCTGCATAGACACAAAAGATAATAATTGGATCTTATTCTATCACCATTAAATTTTATGGCAAAATTCCCATTCACTTGACACGGGATAGTGTTAAGGAAGAAAAAGGAAGAGTCAACACAATTCAGTCCTTCTGGATGCAGATTCCATTGCTGTTCCTGCAAAAATTTATCTGTGCAAGCTGCAAGTAAAATACTCAGAGCCTGATTCAGCTCACTGGTATGCTACCTGGAAATGAGGTCTCTTCATGCACATGCAAGGGTGAGGAGGAAGAGGCTGAACAGCGGAAGAAGCAGAGACCCATATTTCCCCTCAAAGTGCAAAAGAATTGTGAGTAATTTCCCAAGTTCCTCCCATCTCCACTCATTTGGATATCCAACACAGCTGGGCTTCATTCCCTACAAAGTAGTTCCTGGTGCTCTTTGAGTTGTCCAAAAGAACTAAAGGTAATTCCTGCAGCAAAATGGGCATGGCAACACACAGCTTCTAACTTCCCTGGCTCAGATTCCCATCTGTAAAAGAAAGGGGTACTGAATTACTTTGCAATTGTACAGCAGTAGAGAATTCACAAAGTTTAACTACAGATAAATAAAGCAACAGTCAAATTTTGAACACTTGACATAAGAAACATAGTAGACTCCAGAAGCAACAATAACTCAGCTTTTTTGTGGACATCTTTCGCCAATATGCTTGCTTATACTCTGTGAAACATAAAGCTACCTTATCATGTGCTACAATGGTGCAATGCCTGATAGACAGTTTTTCCTGGTTTTCCTTTCTTGACAATATACTTTTTAGTAGCAGAATATCTACATATTCTCTAAAAATAAAATGTCTTGAGAAGGTATTTTCAAGGTTTTATTCAAAATAACCCAAACCATCAGTGAAGTTTCCTTAAAATATCAGGCTTGTGCAAGATTCTTTACAGTTTAAGGGCCTAGAAGAATTGAGATGAAAGACAAGAAGCAGCAAAAAGTTAGAGCATTAAACAAAGTACAAATAAAGCAGAAAACAAAACACAAATGATAACCGAGCAAACATCAGAAAAAACAATCATCCACTCCACTGCAGCAAAGGAGCTATCCAGCAAAATCTGACTGAATGCCTTGTTTCCAGGTTTTGGTTTTTATTTTTAGACCCTGTTAAAACATTTCTAAAATATGCAAGCAACAAATTTGAAAAGCAGTAATTGCAATATTAAATTTTACTTAAATTTCTTGGGCACTGATTTGTGTACAGGCTTTTCAACCAAGTTCCCACGAAGCCATAAAACGTTTAAAATACTGTCTGTGCAAATGCAAAATTTATGAATTCACACATCTCTGGTTGATTTATGTGAAATAATAATGCACTATTTAATGCTTAAACATGGCTAGAAGCAATGCTAGGCTATCAAGATGTACAATGAAATAATAGATTTATAAGACGGATAACCTTCCTGCCTAGAGAAGCTTGTTTAAAGGTGTTGTACAGATATATTAAACTATATGTAATTTTATACTAACTTAATGCTGTAGGCCTATACTGCAAGCAATAAAAGATTACTGCCACAGTATTTTCAATAATAAAATGATCTGGCTATTCAACATAAGGTATCAGAGGAGTGAAAAAAAAAATTCTTTATGATTTCAAACTTTTTACTCCTCTCTTTTGATTTAATTTAAACATTTAACTCTTATCTTTGCATTTCACAGCTCGCTGTCATCAACTCTCATCTGATTTATCAAAATTACTTTTATTTCAGCCTTTAAGTGTGCCAGACTCTCTTGTTCTCTGTGACACTAAATAACAACATATTCAAAGATGTTGCACTGAAATAAAAGGGACTTTGTGTGGGACGTGGTGCCTCTTATAGGAAAAGATTTCTGCTGAGGTAGAAAATACCACTATGACCTTGTCATGAGCAGTAGCTTCTTCCATCAGCTGCATATTCCTAGCAAGGCACATGAAGGTAGCAGGATGCAATATTGCATAGTGACTCTCAATATTGACTGATATTAGCTGGACTACTTGTAAAAGACAATGTGAAAAACAAAATCTTAGCATCACATTTTTAAGAACTTGTACCATTAGTTCAATGACAGACTTCCTCTCAAATACATGCTGGAGCAGCAGCCATGTTCACATGTATTTTTCTCAGAAGAGCTCACAGTTTCTCTGACTGTTTATTTTTCAATTCAGTACTTAACAAAAGGCTATTAAATAAAAGGCCCTTTCAGGCAACTTTCACGATATAAGGGTATTTTCACAGAAATTCTGAATAGGAGCCTATCCTTGGAAAGAATCTCACATCAGAATCCAACAATGAACAATTCTTCCTATGGTTTTCTCTTTTTCATTTTTACTTTCTTCTGCTGATTTTTCAGTTGTTCAGATGAGTGGGTTTTCTTAAGTCAACCAAAGAAAAAAAGATTAAATGGAGTTCAAATACACTTAATAGGAAATTCTATTTAGTAGACAAAAAACTAATGCATTTATCTTAGTGTATCTCTTACCGAGATTGCCATAGACTGAATAGTGCTCCTCTTTGATAGTCTCAAGCCATGACAGAGCTCAGAGCCCACACTGAAATTTGCTGAAAGTTTTAAGTGACTCTAGGTTTTGATATACAACTACAGGCTTGTAAACATGAAGGAAAAACAAGGTGGTCTAAAGCCAGTACAAGCTGTAGGTAGCTAGCACAAAAACCAGACACAACAAAGGTGCTCCAGTAAAAAAACTTAAGCTGAAATAACTTCCCACTCAACCATTTCATTAGCTAAACCCAGAAACTATCTTGGTTTGGCTTTGAAGTTCCCTGGATACCTGCAGTTCTCCTCCTTCAGATCCATGTTGTACCTGAGCCCAGCTGAGGTGTAATCAGGCAGCTCCCCAGTGGTCAGCCTCAGGGGATTTCCAGAAAGCAACAACAGGATGCATCTTTTCTAACTTCAAACATTCAGAAGGTAGATGCCTGCTCATGACCCCAGCAGTGGTAGCTCTAGTTTTAACCTATCCCTTGTCCAAGATGGTCAAAATGAATCATATCCTAGAGATGCCCATTTCTTTACCCTGAGAGCAGAAACTAAGAGCAGGATCAAGTTCAGCATCCTACTCTGTATTCTAAAGACAAGATTAATTCCACCCAAAGGTCTTAAGGCAGTTTAGACTGTGGTCAGTACTTTCTTTCACTCAATGTAAATTAATAAAGAATGTAGAAGCTATATGGTGAGTTTGTTATACAGAATGTTTGGGAGTAACGGTGTCTTCAAGGAAGAGGGGAAGCAATCCAGAACTCATTGCAGAGATTTCCCCTCATTCAGTGGCTATACTGGACATCTGGATTGAGGTACATTATTACACACTCCCATTCTCCCCAGAGCTTGCAAAACTGCTACCCCTTATACAAAAGAGGAAGAAGACCGTCATTTCTCTGTCGCCAGCAAGCAGCTTACAATTGATTCTGGCATATATTAAATTGTTCTTTGATGATGTTCTACATTTTCAAAGTATCCTAGAGACTTTCAACTAAACCTTTTAACACCCTAATGAGACAGGGGAATTGCTGCTCTGCCTCCTTGTAAATGAAGGAACTGGAAGACAGATATCACCGTCTATGCATTTTAAACCATTTGCTAAATTTGAGTAATTCAGTATCTGGATTCTCATTTTGGGACTCCCAAAGCATAACTTTGAAAGGTAATCAGTACCCACTGCTCTGAGCTCAACAGCAGCTGAGATCATTCACTTCCTGTGAAAAATCACACTGAAGACCTTTCAAAGTAGGCACACACAAAGCAGAGCACACAAAATAGTGGGCCTTTCTGAACATGTTTTGCTGACCTACTGGCACGTAATAATAACAAAAATTGTTAGCCACACTAACATTAATTAACAGCACAGAAAGGGAAGCAAATACTATGCTTGAGCATATAAATCATACATCCACATATTGCAGAACTACTTAATGCATGTTAGTTTCCAATTCCATTATTGTTCACTCTTTCTTATTTTAAACAGAAAAGAAAAACTCACACAACCATAAATACTCTGGTTCACTAGCTCTTTTTTTATTTTTCTGTATTTATTCCATTCTCAGCAGTGGTTAGCGTATAACAAGCATTCTATGAGGGAACAATTTTGTTTTGGGCCAATGACACTTTTAATAGCCATTTAAAACCAGATGAAGTAGAGTGTAGACGGCTTTATATACATCTAGGTGTTGAGTCTTCTTTTTAACCAGCCAAATCACTTCTGCAAAGCTTACAGAAAAATTAATCCAAACTATATAATATTTTAGTTCCACAAATGCTAGCCACAGGTGAAGAATATTTACTGCATTTTCAGAACCCAAGCAAATATTATTTCAAGCCAGTGTGGTACTGAGTATTTATGTCTAAATGTGCTGCAGAGGTACAAACAAGATGGTGAAGGGAGGTGATGTTTACAGCAGCTTCATGCATCATGACACCTCATCAGCTCAAAATTTAATCTGCAGCTCCCCACTTGGGAAAAAACAACTTGAAAAAGAGGGGTAAAATAACCCCCACGGGAAACAGTTACTCTCCCACCCCTAAACTCTGTGCAAATCCAGCCGCTTTTAACTCCGTCAATAAATACTGACAACTCTGACTCTAAATCCTCCATTACCTAAACTTGCAAAAATGCCCAATAAAAGTATTGCAACTAGAGTTCTACAGCCATGAAGGAGAAATACAAAACTAACTATATATTATCGTATGTGTATTTAACAACTACGATTACAGGCATTTAGAGCAAAATTCTCTCTTCCATTAACTAGAGATTTGCCACCAAGAATTGATGCAGGATACACAATAAAACTTGCCTTAGGTAGCCACAGGAGGACCAAAAAAAGAAAACTAGCTTCATCCAAGGTCATTTTTAACTAAGTTGTAGCAAAATTACTGAGAAAACTTCCAAAGTAGATAATAAAAATTATTCCATATGGGCATACTCTCTGAGGAAGAATTATCTAACACCAAATAATAAACTCTGATATAATACACCACAAATAGAGGGACTTCTGCATACTATCATGCTCTCTAGTTTCATAACATCCTGCTTAGAAAAGATTAGTTCACCATTAACAGTACTCAATTTATTTAAAACTCTACTTCAATTTGCAAAACAAAACATTGTAAAGTGTTATAAATGTAATAGAAGAGTAAAAATATTAATTAAATACAACATTAAAAGATGAGAAACATTTCAATATAGATGCTGAAAATATCCTGCAAATTCCAAATATAACATGATAACATACATCTCAGCTTGATCAATTTTCTAAAAATCACTTACATAATCTTAATACTTGGTAGAAGATTGGGTAGTAGAAATTCTAGAAAGGAATGTTTGTTAAATATGCAGATTTCCAGCTAAAGAAAATAACTACATAATAAGACTGATCATGAAATAACCACAACTTTAATTCCAGTGTAATACAAACTGAAAATGGAACATAGGTCAGTGAAGGGACAGACAGAGACCATACTTCAATGCAAGGTCAGCATCAGGGCATTCTCATAAACAAATACCATCGTTTGAACAGTCCAGCAATCTCCCTGTTGCACACAAGGTATGCTGGTCTAGCTAGTAACCTTTTTCAAGCTTTCCAAGATTTTCTTAAAGTAAGGAACATCTTGTGAATGCTACATGCTTATACTGCTTAAATAAGGATATTCTAAATATTTTAAGTTATTCTGTGAGACAGTGAGTCCACATTCCAGTCCACAGTTGAACATATGCCATGTTAATGTCGTATGAAGTCACTGGAGCTACAAATCGTTACAGTACATATTATGTGTTTATTTACACAAATCTATTTATTATGTTTCTTTCTCCCCAAAATTAAATCAAAAGACATCCATTTCTATAAACCAAAATCAATAAAAACAAAAAAACCCCAAACAAAATAAAATTAATTTTGGTTTCTACTAGTCTCATCTAAATCTAAAGTTTTTATTGTCAGCTTGAACCATTTTTAGCTAAGTCCCCCTAAATTGTTTTATGTATAACTAAAAACAATTAGCTGAACTTTCTAAGAAAATGCTCCGTTAGGCTATGACTAAGCATGTAAAGTTTCAGAGCCCAGGAGGGAATTTTCTGCAAAATTACAAGCAATTGAACATTTCCACTACAATTGTGTGTGCCCTAGGAAACGTACATCTTGGACAATTAAATTTTCTTCCACTTATGCTCAGTACAGCATTTTCAATTGGTCATAACCTTTTCTTTACTCCATTTTCTTAAAGTGGATGGTCCTCCTAAGAGTGTTTCTATGTAATTTTTAATGTTATGTCTACCACTATGTTTTACATTTTTACAACTAGGTGCTTAAAACAATACTTCTACACTCATGGTTAAGAACCTCAGAGTCATTTTATTCCCGTGAATGCAAGGCATTACAGCTCTAGTTGACTTTACTAAATCTATATTGGAGATCTAGTCACTACAAATAGAAAATTAAATTTCTTTAAAAGTAAGTTTGATAATTTTGGCATATATGAACAATATCTGAAGTTGAATAACAAAACGTCAGTCCAAAGGCTATATATTCACAGAATTTGAGATCTTTAGATGCTGTGAATACAATGGTAAAATTTCATCAGCCAACAATCCGCTCTATTTGCTTTCAGTTCAGAGCCATTGACCCTATGAAACAGAAGATCAGTCAAATTATGTATTTGAGTGTTGATCACCTCTTATCACCACCAGCAATTTTAAATTAGTTGAGCCAAACTAGTAAATAGAAGCCCAAAAGCAAATCTAAAAGCAAAAGACACCTTGACATAACACACTAATGCATTCCAGTGTCACCCAATACGCAAAACCTTGCTGTCCTGAGGGCACAGTGTACAAGGGCTTCAGCAACTCATCTCAGATCCGAGTGGCATCCTGACAAGTGAATAATCTCAGCAACACAATGAAGCTCAACAAGTAAAGACCAGTTCAAAGCTGACCGACTTTTTTTTAACAGAGTTACCTTGGTATTTAGGCACTAACATTACTTATGTTGTAGATTAAGGCTAGAAAGCTTGCAAAATACTCTACCATGGTATGTTTCACTTCCCAGGTGCTAAAACCGCTTTGCACAGAGTCTTGGGCTATTGGGAAAAATAGTAAGGAAACAATATTTTATGCCTCTGCCTACCTGCAAGTTGCATCCTCCCCCAACTGAGGAAAAACTGACCTGTGAATTCATTTTCTTTCCACTCATCTACTTGCAGAAAAGGAGTTGTAACAGTCTCAGGCTGAGGACACCTAAGAATTATCCCTGGTGTTGTTCTGCCTGGCAATCTCACAACTGCAGGAACGGGACAGAAGTCCCCAGTGCCAAAACCCAAGCAAAGTAAATGAGATTCCAATATATTTCTAAAATAATGTTTGTGTGCTGAGGGAAAACACAATTCTTGCCCCTTTCCAATCAATGAAACTCAGTGTCTGCAATTACCTATAAGGAGATTTCTATGCAGTGAGGAGGAATCACTTGTTTCTGGCAGCAACATTCCCAGGCTTAAAGCCCTGAACTCCATCAGTCATTCCTGAGTAATTTACATTCTCAGCAATCTAGAAATCCTCTGGATGTGTGGACATCTAGCTGTGTAACAAAAACTGCACTAATACACCCTCCGGATTACTCAAATTCTCATATTCCCCTTTTTTTTCTTCTCAATTTGCTGTACTTCTCAAAGACACTATAGAAAATGATATTATTTTAGTGGTGCATAAACAATGTAGATGTAAGCTCCTAACATGCAAAGCAATCAAGCTAACTAGTCTGCATTAAGCAACTTTTTTCCTCTTTTTTCTCCTCCTGGTTGTAAATGCAGAACACAATATGCTCACTGTGATTCCACAGTGTTAATAAATCCTAAGGTAAAGAAATATCTTTATGATCCTGAAGGAGTCCTGAGATGGTTCAGCAGTCTTAGATTTGCATTTAGTTGCAATGCAGGAATAAAAACAAAAGCAAAAAAAGTTTTTAAGTGCAGTCACAGAAGCGGCTGATACAGTGAGATGGTTCCCTCTTCTGGCCAAAGCTGGAGGAAAATAAACTCTGATTTTACTTTTTTAATTGAAATCACATAATTGAAGAATTTAAAATTTAAATATCAGTCTAATTTTAGTTTACAACAAATTAATCTAAATATTTTAATATATTTTCAGAAATTAGTCCTGAGATAAGACAAATTTTCAGAAAATGCTTTAGGGAAGGTTATATTATATCTGCTCTCTGGAACTTCATGTGTAGATTACTTTATTGAGAAGCCAATATTAGTACAGGTCTCAGAAATGTGCATCCAACTCATTAATCCCATAATGAAGATGCATTCTTGAAAAGAAAGAAACGGTAAAAAAAACCCCCAGCAAAACAGTTAAAGCTAAACTGAAAGCTAATTTAATAATAAATTAAAAAAAAAAAAAATCATTCCTCATTTGGCCCTGGCTAACCTTTTAATTTCCAACAGTGCTGCAATCCAAATACTTGTTGGCATTTATAGCAGTGCAAGCTTAAAAGGTATATTTTTCTTTTAAAGAAAGACCCCAAACCAGAATATCTCCTTCCTACATATTGCACCCTAAAATCAAACTACACCACTAACAGCGCCAGTGCTCATTCAAGAGCATTTATTATGTTTTTTTCACAAGGTAAATTTAAAAAAAAAGAAAAAGAACTTGTACCAAGAAGTCAGGCAATACCACACTGAGCTGAAAGAGCAGGTCCTTGGGCAATCAGAAAAAATTATTGTCACTAATAACATCATTTCAGAGTTTAATGCATAATTGTCCAATCTCATATGTTCAGAAGCCATTTCTTACCTCATCCACATGGTGAAACTAGTCTACAAAAGTCCAGCTAAAGAGTAGACAAACAACAAAGAAATGGCTGAAAAGCAGCAACAAAACTTCCTAGTTAACTCCCATGAAAAGGAGGGTAAATGGAAAGGACAGGATTTCCAAAGGGCCAAAAGTTTTATTCTAATTCTAAAGCTCTAATAAATAATGACGAACTTGAGGATGATGCAAACAGAGAGATTCTTCTACTGAAATGCACACAGAGGTAAGGACTGTCATAGAACAGTGTATCTGCTGCTCCATGTTAGTTTGTTAAAAGGAGACTAAGTTCAGCCATTTGCCTACTTTGATCACCATCCACTTGTTTCCAGGCACCATTTCTCCCATGTTCATCCCTCTTTTTGAATTGCACCCTGGAGAAATGCCATGAAATCCAATTTTTTTCACAGTCCCAATTACTGTAATACATTCCTGACAAAAGTCAACATTAAGTTTTGGAGCTGAAACAAAAGTGCTCTAAACTGATACTACAACTGAAGCAAAAAAGTGCTTTCCAAACTGATGATTTTCTGGGACATTATATTGCCTCTCCTAGGAGAACTGCAGCTTCTCATTCACTGCAAATCTTATCAGCCCTATCTGCTAAAAAAAATAAACAACAGAGAGGTTTCACCGTGCAGCACATGTCACTCAAGCCAAATGAGTTACCTGGTTAATGATGACAAACAGGGGAGGACATGAAAAAATATTTATTCTCTTCTCTTGTACTTTAAGACTTCTGCTCTGTTAGATTTTGGTAGGAACTCACAGCATTAAATTTCCTCATAAAAGGATCCTTTCTCTCTCCACCATTATGATGTGGCCATATAATCCTGACTCCTCTTAATAACTCTCGTTTTTCCTTAACTTGCCTTGCTTCTTTTATTATTCAGGCACTGAGACTATTACCTCTGGTTTGTATCCTACCTTTTTTTGTTCAGGGAAAACCATAGCAAGTTAATCAAAGCTTAGTGTTAAAACAGCAACAAAACCAACAGAGGTAAAAGCAAGCTGAACATACAATTTTGGCTCTGCAGTATCACGCAGGGTACCAGGAAGAACATGGACAGAAAAAAGGAAGATTTTGAACAAGGTGCAATCTTGTGTGTGCACACAACATAAAAAAGTTAAGTTGCCACTGAAACAGTCCCATAAAAACCTGTGATTAAAAAATCCAACCCAAGTCTCATTTAGAATGAAGAGCTGCATCTACAGCAGCAAATAGAGCGCAGCCAAGGCATGGGATTGAACACTAACCTATAATCATCTATTAATATGTAGCTGCTACACAGTGTCCACTACGGCTTCATGCCATGCCAAGAAGCTATCTCCAAGACCATTCCCAGACTTCATCTGTGGTGCAACACAGCACAGGGTTTGTTCTCAATGCTCAAGATGGATAAGGGCAGCCTATTCTGGGAGAAGGCAGGAAAGGAAGGGGTAAGAATGAGTGTAGCTTTAAGGACAGAAACTACTAATTTGCCTTTGTATTTCTCCCTTCTCTGCATCACTTTGCTCCGGCATATTTTACATGCAACTCAGGAGTTTACTGGCTAACACACACAAAAAGACAACAAGGATAAATGAGTTACTGCACTAAGCATTGTCACTGTTCTTAGTAATACACCTCAGTAATAATGAGTGTTTTCCAGCAAGGCAGGCATCAGCCTGGTGGGGAATGGTTGGTCCCTGTTACTCTTTGATATTGTTGATCTCCCATCTGCCAAGTAATTTTTTTTCTTTTTTTTTCCATGTTACCAGTTTTCCTCTTGAATCCCTGTCAACTTTTATCTAAACTCAGTTCATCTATCTTACCTCCATCTGCCATTTTGCTTTCCCTGTCTTGTGCAGTTCTAGTTTAGGTACTTTCTTACAACTCGGATTTTCTCTGGAGTCCAAGTTGTTACACTGTCTTATCAATGCTGAACCTTGGAGGAAGTTAATGCCTAAGAGGATGGTTACACATTCAAGGTCAAGAGAAAGGGCCTTCTTCCAATCTACTGGCAAATAAAAACATGGCTGATGAGGTTGGAAAATTAGGTTGGAAAATACCTCTGAGGTCATCAAGTCCAACCTATGATCAAAACACCACCGTACCAACCAGACCATGGCACTGAGTGCCATGTCCAGTCTTTCCTTAAACACCTAAAGGGACTCTACCACCTCCCCATGCAGCCCACTGCAATAAACAATCACTCTATCTGTGAAGAAATTCTTCCTAATGCCCAAACTAAACCTCCCCTGCTGCAGTTTGAGGCTATGTCCTCTTGTTCAGTTGCAAGTTGCCAGGTTGAAGAGACCAATCCTCACCTGACTACAACCTCCTTTCACCATCTCTTACAATATCACAGACAGGGACATGTCCAAACTCATCTGTGTAAGAACAAACCTCCTTGCCTTGAACTTCTCCCATCTAGTGCAGGCTGTATCTCTCTACACAATAAATAAAAAAGTTATAAAAAGACAAAGTAAAAGGATTCAAAATGTTTCCTACCACAACAGGATACTCCCACTATCCAAGCATCTCGTTTTTAAAAATATGTTTTCATGAAAAGAAGCAATTTCATGAAGCAGATTTATCTTAAAAGAGATTAATTTTCTAACACAAAAGTGTCCAGTTTCAGTTTTTTTAACTAGTTCTGACAGAGCACTCACAGGGGTTCTGTGAATGCTAATTTATTAATGTTTATATCAGCAAATTATATGAAAGTTAGTTTTGTTAGAACTAGTTCAGGAATACTAAAGTACTGTGCTCCTCAATATAAACAATAACTTATACACCACTTTCTTTTTCCCCTTGGAGGAAAATAAAGTCAGGAGGAAAAAATAAAAACCACTTGGTTTCCTCTAAAAATATTATCCTGAAAGTTCATGTCAATCACTTTTTTTAAAAACTAAAATTAATTTTCATTGAAAAAGCTGTGAAATATTCAGAAATATTGGAAAGAAAAAATATTTTACTGGTGAAATTTATGGGACTTAAATGATCCTTACTTTTATGTTTCCTTTGCATGGAATTACAATGAATTTTAATGGTAGAATGACCTGATATTAAAAGGTTTTCCTTAAACGTATGCTTTGATACAGCACCAAAATTTTCTTATAATGGCAAGCTCTTCAAAATACAATTCTTTAGAAAAACTCCATAAATAAAATTCTAGTTTACTTTTTGTGCAAGCTTGACTTCATCACTTGTTATTGTTGTATAAGAGAATGACAAATTTTTTTTAGTGCACAGAGAAACAGAATGTTTTGAATATTAAAACATGCCTTTGTAAATTTCTTTTGTCTCAGATGATTTGCTTACTGAATCTTAACTCCCCCAGCAACACTCACATTAGCAATGCTAACATTACTAGATGACATACAATCTTTCCCCACACACGAAGCCCAGCTGAACAAAGAGGAATTAAAGAAAATTTTTTCCAGCTTCAGTGATGACAAGCTTTAAATAAAGCATTTACTTGACAAAAATATAAAGGCAAGAAAGTGATAGATAGCCCAAATTTCCCAGATTTCTAAATCTCTAAGGAACATTATATAAAGCATAAGGTGTTTTATACCTTTCTGTACCTAGCTTCTCGAAGTTTCTCGGTGGAGGAAAAATAGTCAAACCAGAATGTATTAAATTTGATATTGTCATTTGCCCAAATAAACATGGAATTTTATGAATATAACTGAAATAAGAGCAACAAATTCAAAAGATTCACACATCTGCACACATGTGAAATGTGAAATTTTCACATGCCACCCTCAATCAATATTTATATCTTTTTAAATTTTTTTTTTGCAACAAAGTAACTGCCAGTTTTCAGTATGTGACAATTTTAGCATTGTTTGAAGCAGATCTCAAAAGCAGAAGGCCCAAAACGGATGTTCCATGTGTCAGTTTCTCATCATTTTCAAGAAAAAAAATAAATTATGTATTTAAAAAGAAAAAGCAAACAAACAAAACAAAAATAAAACAAAAAAACTCCTAAAAAATAGACCTACAGATAACATTAGGAGTTTTTGCTCTGACTTGTAAATGACAGAAGTCATTCTTTCTGTCAAGTTTATGGATGTTAGAGTTTGGTATAATTCAATTTTTAATTCTTGATGGTATGAACATAGACTGCAACTTGATTCCACTAGATTAATTTCTTTCAAATCAGATTTAAATTAAATATTACATATACTATCATATTGCCTTTCAGTTTGGCTTTCTAAACTTAATGTTATGTAAAGTATTCTTAATTAGTAGCAACCATGGAGGAACATAACAAAAAAAGAAACTCAGAGTTGAGTAAGATAAAGAGATGATCTACCACACAGCTTAGGTGTTTTCTTCCAAAGGGGATTTAATATAACTCTACATAACACAAACTTACAAAGTTTTTTCTTGAATAAAGACCAGAAAAAACATATCAGATGCAAGGTGTAGATCTGTGGAAAAATTTAAGAGTTGGGCTCAATGATCCTTTTGGGTCCCTTCCAACTCAGAATTTTCAATGGTTCTGTGATTCATTACGACTTGGCCAGTTTTAATTTTACTTCTTTAGAAGGTGGCTTAATAAAAACCAACAGCCAATGACAGAGTCACCTTGAGTGTCATTCAGTTTTGTGGTCAGCTGGCATTCATGCCATATGCACCACTCCATGGGAGGAAAGCACAGTGCTCAAGCTGTGACAGCGTTGTGTCATGTGCCCTCACAAAGAAGACTCCACAGTGACTGATAGATCTATCTCTACAGACAGCTTCTCAGACAGGCCTGCATTTACAAGGGATGATGCCAAACACTTTTCTTTTGTATTTCTGAGGGTCTTTATGCTGAGAGGTGACTGTTGACATTTTGGCATTTTGATGTGAAGAACATGGATATATTTTCCTGCAGTCTTGCATATGACATATGGGAACCAGAACTCACCTGTCACAAGTTGCCAACCATAATATGTAGTTTGTAAGGAAAAATAACCTCTGGGAATATCCAAATGATATTAATATAGTATGGCTAAACAGACAGAGGCCATAGGCAGGCCTGGCATACGAGGGCACAACTGCCACTGACTTTGGATGGTGTAACACTTCCTTACACCACAGCTGTACATGGTCCCAAGTGACTTTCAATTTAAAGAAAGGTCATGTTTGTGTTAATCACAGGCATAACAGTAAAGACATATATATTTATATACACACACACATATATATATAACCTTCATTTCTTTCAGGTTTATTATGAAAGCATTAGAAGCAGCATGAAGCAGAAATCACCTTTAAGCTATTGAATGGCTTTTTCCTGAGTATTCTCACTTTAAAACATATATGCTGTTTCAGTGCCTAAATGACGGGTTCGCTCACCTACAACAATTCTTACTATGCTGTAATTTCTCTAAAAGTAAATAAAGATAAAAATGTCCCATATAGAGACACATCTGGAAATAGAAATAGTAAATCTTCTGCAAAAATTGTTGGTTAGAAAATGGTTCTTCATACCCAAGTTGAGTAATAGATAGCAACAGCTGAAAATAATAGAAGATGTATAAACTTCTGAACTTATGAAGGATAATATTTTTAATCTGAGTACGGACAACAATGAAAAAGGTTCCTCATAAAACTAGAGAAGTATTTCCAGAAATACAAGCAGCTGTGAAATTGAACTAATTGGTCTCCTCCTACAAGCCACCATGAAACACTAGTATATCAATCAATACTTCCAATGGAAGACAATAAATTGGTGCATGATTTTCACTTCTACCCCTGCAGTAGTCCTCTTTCTGACTCCTCTCTTCCAGTCAAATTCTAGCACAGTCCTAACAGCCAACTCACATAACTTTTCCCACAAGTCATACTTTGCTATAGTTTGTTTCCATTCATCATTTGCACTGAAACAGCAGTCAGTGTTATAACTCACACACAAACTCACCATAAAACCCAAATATATATGCCCCTGAAAAGCTCGCAAAGCCCAGTCCCCCAGTATTTAACATAATTACAAATATGTGATACCAGACTTGATTTTGCATTCCAAAAAGGGTTTCAATGAAACAAAATTCCCACTACGCTGAGCAGAAGCAGCAACATATCTCATGACACCCAAAGTCTTTTATATCCAGTCAGTACAGTCAATCTCAGTACAACTTAATTTGTGGCTGAAGAAGCACAGTTACTGAGTGATGTGCATCTTGCAATGCTATGTGCTGCAATCATTTTTATATCAAGCCCGTGTAATCACCAAACCACCCTGGGGAATGTTATTGACTAAAGAAACAACTGATAGCTTAATATTCAAAATGCACAATCTCACTAGATACCCTAAGACCATGCTGGTATTTTTGCTATCACTAGAATTTGTGGCACTGAAGTTGCTGTTTCTGAGAACAGGGATCAAATAAGTAGGGGGAAAAAAACAAAAACAAAAACAAATTTGTATGTTTACAACATTATTATTATTGTTAACCCATTTTTGAGTTAGCAGCCAGATCGGGGTGCAAAGCAGCTTAATCCTGTGACCTTCCTTCCATAGCTGACTTCAGATCACTTAAAGCAACATGGCATAAAAAAATCCCATATTAAGTAGTTTATTTTTAACACCTTTTTTTTGCTATTAAGATACTTAATGTCATGAATTATAAAATAGAATATGCATTCCCGAAAACTGCTATAAAATTCACAATAGGTGAAATTGCATTAAAGAAAAAAAAGGGCAACAAACAGGTTTAGACTTCCTTAGAATGCTGTGCTATGTACAGAAATATAGAAAATAATGGCATTGGACTTCTTTAGTTTCAAAAGGTTGGCTTTCTGCAGGTTTTGAGTCTTTTTTGATTCATATACAGATAAAACTAACAGAAAATTTATCATCCTCCATTTTTGTCTATTTGTGTGTGTGTGCGTGATGATCTATGGTACTGCCTAGATGACTATACTTCGCCATCTGGTTAACCTCATCAGAAAGACAATAGAAAACAAATCCTGTGCAGTACAATTTTATCTATACTTCAGTTATTCTGATCAGAACCAGTTACCCAAAACTATGAAAAATTGTTATGGAGACTTGAAATGTGCTGCATAAACCACTTGTGATTGAATTGAACTAAGGGCTTCTGCACTATTCAAGGAAAAAGATTATCCCCCAAAACTCCACTCATGATCATGGTTTTCATGAGTGAGAATATGCTATGTTCTATACTAGACAAATAGATAGTACTGGTTGGTACCAAAGTACTGAGAAAGCAGAGCACCCAGAAACAGGTTAAAGTTCTTCATATGCAAAAAAACCCCAGATATTCCTGTCTTGGTAACTTATTTGGCATTTAGAAAAGATTAGCAGCAATCAAATTTTTCTTTTGAATCCTCAGGGCAAAATGGACATGTTTGTCCTACAGATCAACAGTTACATTGAAAGTCTCACACAGTGGTTATCCATATACATATGAGAGAGAAAACGCTTGAACTTATAGCATAAGAGCCAAGCAGAACTAAACATCTCATACTTTACTAGAGGGATGCATTTCTGTGTTAATTCTTGAAAATTGATCTTTCTCAGTGTTTGAGACAATAGAGTCTCCTAAACAGACCACTGAAATTTTAGAACAAATTTAGGCCGTGCTAGAAAGTGAAGTGCAAGTCATCAGGCATACTGACTGGTTCTTCTAATTGCTTAGTGAAAAAGATTTGCCAGAGCAGACTTTTTTACTTGTAGGCATTCTCAAAGAAAGGACAATGATCTGCTTTTCCTAAACAGCAGCCAGGAAAATGTTACCTAATCATTTCTCCATTGCTGGCAAAGGGAGAAGCCTTTATGAAGCAAAGGCAAAAATTCTAATTCAAGTTCATAAAAGAATACATCTCCAAGAGACCCAAAAATCTTGCTCAGCTTTTCTCTTGCAGGTTTCTCTGGCAAAAACACCAGAGTCTCACTGTCTACTGTAAGGCTGCTTCCAGCTGTCATAGTCAGAAAGAAACGAGGAAGAGAAGACAAGGCATAAAGAGGTACATTGTTACTACCGCACAAGAGTCGTTCAATATTCATCAGGTGATATTCCAAGTAGATTGTCCAGCCTTAACTTTTTGATGCAGTAGGATTTTTTAAAACAGAATTAAAATTTATCATAGTTTGAATCCCATTTAGTGCTATGTGCCATACAAGGTCATAAACAAAGAGATTTTTTCTGCAAATGAGTGCAAACTCTTCTACTTGGACATGACATTTCGGTAGTTAAGCAGAGCTGCTTGGATTAACCACTACTAATGTAATAAACAAGACAAATGAGTAAATCATAAGGAGGTAGAGAGAAATTACCACAGGAAGGCAGCACAGAGCAAACAAAACTGCCTTATAGTTCATGCCCTAGTACAGAGCAGGGTTAGGTGTATGAAAACCTTGGATCTCAGTGCTACAGCAGATACATGGTATGTTGCATCCCACTGCTAAAGAAAGGCTGCAGTGAATTACAGCACTGCACATAAATTCTCTAATTTATGCCAGAAGCTGTCATAATTCCTCCCTTGACAGAACCTTCTTTATTTCAGCTCTCAGGAGAGTTGCATCAAATAATCTGCTGCACTGAGTCATGCATATTACAGGCACACACATCCTTTACAGCAGGACTTCAATATAGTGGGCAGCCCAGACTGTTATTTTCAGAAAGAACAAAGCCAGTATCTTCTGATAAACGCCTCACTTGAAAAGAATTGAAACGTTTTTGTTTGCCAAACAAAAAAACACTCCTGTGTTTATTGTCACCCAAATGAAAGGCGAGTAATACAACTTAGGTTTACCCTCAATATACAATCTCAAAAATTACCTTAGAGAACCACCACATCCTGCTAACACAGAATTTGGTGTTCTACATTCCAGAGGAATTCCATCCTAACCCCTGTTACAATCTCTCTCTTCCTCACACCTACAGAATGCCAAGAGCTTTGAAATGCATTAGTATGCAAATATCTTGGGTGGCTTTACTACACATTTATATTGCAGAGTAATCAATAAATTATTATTTCAATATTTATTGGAATCTCAGAATAGGAAAGAAGACAGATTACACAAATCCATCTTAGTTGATTAATGGATACTCCAGTAAAAGGCATACACTGATGGAGTGGGTCAGTATGCAGACTATATTACTGAATATTTCAGCTCAGTTGTAAATATAGTATCTGTTTCTCTTAGGGACTGTCACACTGAGTGCAGTATAAAAGGCAATAAATTTCAACAGATTAATTAACTCTTTGGTTACTGGGGCTGTGTGTCACCTATCCTGGCACCTAATAAAAAATCCTTTAATGCCAAGACATAAAGAAGGGCCTCTTTGAAAATGAGTTATTAACAGCATTTCGTGAATAGATGGAGAAATTGTAGCCCAGCCATTTAAGTGTCATAAAGTGCAGCAAAGGCTGCTGGAGGCCTCTGAGGGACGCCAGGCAATACCATAACAATCAAATCTGAGATGGAAGAGGGATTGAGCTGTCCACTCAGAATTTTTATATTGTCAAAGAGCAGCGAGGAAATAATGTGATCAAGAAGTGAATTAACCTTGTGTGTGAAAGAAAGGGGATGATCTGATGGAAAAGGCAGTAAAGTAAAAATCACTCCATAATGCCTACATTGCAGGCTGGTCATGAGGGGCCCCTAATGTCTGCAGGCTGTCAGGGAACACATCCAGCCCTCTAAGTACCATAAACCCATTACCTGCATTAGTCAGTAATTGGAATACATTTATTCATACTTTCAAAGTTCTTAGGGTCCTGGTGCTGGCTAAACACACAGCATTAATTTCTAAAATGTTTTCTGTTTCTACCCTTGTGATAGAACGTGGACAGTCTTGTGGGGCAATTAATACTCAAAAAGACATGAAAGACTTATATACTGTATTACATTTATACATATGTCTATATCACACCATACAGTTTAACCTGGTTCCCTTGGTGTCAATTCCCTATGAAGCTATGCTGGCATTTCTAGTAAATAACAAGCTACAGAAATTTGCAGTGTTGGAATTGATACAACTGTATGGGAGGACTCCACTGAGGAGGAAATAATCCATACCAAGTTTAACAAGGTTGCTTTGACCTAAATGTCTTTAGTAACATGCTAGTCAAGCAAGAGGTTGTGAAAGTCATACAATATACTTCTGCTATGAGGAGCATGAAAAGCTTTTTCTTCTTCTTACAGAAGACAAAAATTTTCCTTGAGCCACTCATTAAGGAAATGATGGACAGAGTCTGGAAGTAGATGATGTCTACTCAGCCCAAACCTCTTGCATATACAAAACTCACCATCAGATGTGACACCAGTGAAGTCTAGTACAAGAAAAATCTTGTATGGACGCACATATTTACAGTGACCCAAAACCCTAGATAAAGTATATGAAGACTGGGCTCATACCTGATGTTTTGCATGTTTAAAAGTATCTTCTATTCTTCAGGCTGCCTTCCTCATAAAAGAATTGTTCACCATTACCTCAAAGCAGAACAAAAAACTTTGCAGTGAGACCTAAGACCATCTAGTTGCAGCATCACTATATAAAGCGAGCACTAGAAAAGCATCCTCTGGGGAAGGTCTCCCAAATTTTTATTCTATTAGAAATACAGAATTACATTAGAAGTATAGAATTACAAAATCAATATGCAAGTTTAACAAAGATTTTAAAATGTACTATGGTTTTCCAAGAATTCTTACTTTGTGAGGAAATTTTAGTTGTCATCCATTCCTGCATAGTAGTCCACCTAGCAATCAAAATCAAAAAAATGAAAAATGCAAGAATACGAAGTCTCCTTGTTGCTGCCAACAGAATTTGCCAAAAAGAGTATGTTTCCTAGTCAGCCACGGCCATGGGAGGAAAGGCACAGGACTTGTGGTGTAAGCCATCTCCCTTAATAGCTCATGTTCAGTCACCATCCTGGGGTGGTACTGCTGGTGGTTGTTCGCTCGCAAAACTCCCCAGTCCAGCCCCTAGCACTTCTGACTCTCAGCATCTGAACACAGTTTTAGTTTAACCGAGGTAGTTTATTAAGAACTACTGCTGTATTTAAATTTCAGAGGACCTAGAGTAAATACTAATGCAGGCTATTATTTCCTTTATCAAACTGACATGAAGAAAACAAAGATTGCAACTGACATTTCTGCAAATATCACTTCTTAGACAAGCTTTAGTGAAACAGCTTTTATTTATGCAGAGGATTTATTAATATTAGAAAGGGATACAAAATTTTTAAAAATGAAGTATTTTTCACTCATTGTGAATTGCACTATCTTCCTCAAATTCTATTCAGCAGGTCAACAATAGCAGGACTTGAAGGGGTTTGGGAAGCTTGGGACATGCTTATATAACAGATTACATTATGAATATAACCATTGAGTTATTCTGCTCTGCTCCATCAAGATTGTCCACACTCTTATATGTTCATGACAAACATACAGCAAAGCACCTTGTTGTCTGTCAGTACTATATTATCACCAGAAACTGTACAAAAGCTGCCTCTAGGCGTATCTCTCCAGGGCACGGAAAAGCACATCCCTAATCTTCCTGCCCCTTCTGTTCAAGCAGCCAAATATCCAAAACAACTAAGTGAGCGAAAAATACTGGAGAATACATTCACAGCTGAAATTAGCTTAGTCCCTTCTGACTCTGAAGAACAACAAATAATGCACCCAAATCCATTACCCAAGAAAATATGGACTCAAACTGTGCCTCTCTGAGAAGATTTAAAAGCATTTTCACATAAAAAAAAAGAAAAAAAAAGAAAAAGAAAAAAAGAACCGTATTCGCAACAAAACAGATGAATGAAAAAGTCTTTCTCCAGGTTTGCAGAGCAGCAGGGAGTACCAAGCAAGGCTCAAGCACAGCAAAACTAAATCTAGCAGAAGTCCAGGCACAGAGTGCCAAGTATTGTGTGCAGCAGGGAAAACTATGGGTCCTTCTACCAGACTTTCAGTTCAGTAGTAGGCAAAAACACCTCATCATTTTTAGTAACCTCACACTAATAAACCAATTGCTTGAAATGAAAAATAGTTTTGCCAAAGCATATTAAATTCAGGCAACATTTGTTGAGCCTAATAGCGTTCGAGCACATGGCCACAAAAGCAGCAAGACCTAAGATCAATGTTCCAGACTCTTCCAGTTTGGTGGGAAACAGACACTTTACTCTTCAACAAACATTACAGAAATTAAGTCTATATGAAAAGTTTGTTTAGTAGTTCAGTTGTATTTTTGTTCCTTAAAATTCATTACCTAATCCACACGCTTCATCTTCCAGTAACGAAATCGGCACAAACTATTAGGAAGAAAATTTACTTATACAATAGTACTATTCACATTCATGATCGGAGATGCCTTACTGATCCTGACTAAGTAAGTGATAATTTGAACAGAACCACTACACTCTTGAATGTCATTCAATTAAAATCAGGTTTTTCCATGACTATGCTACATGCACAAATATTTCTAAAAAAATAAATAAAATAAATCACAGAACAGAAACATGCATATATAAATAAATTCTTTCCAAAAGTGACAAATGCACTGAGCCAGCAAAATTTCGAGAACAAAGACAAATATGCCGGTCTTCAACAACAAATTTAAAAAATAATATTATAACAATAAGCCTACATTTTAAATGGCAAAGTAAAGTCAAACTCTCCTTAAAGCTGAAGCATTCTGGGACAATGATCACTGGGCTGTGAAAGGAATTAATGAGCTCTAACAGTACAAGTACTACTGCCCACTGTGTTATAAATGCTTCACTCACTTCTTCAGTTTTCTCACCTATAAACAGGAGCTAGAATAAAAGCAGCATGGTGTTGAAAGACTACTTGTGAGAGCTTACATCAGCTTCAGAAATTATCAGACAGTGTACTAGATTGAAGTATTACAGACAAAAGGTTAAACTAAAAAGCCACATTTCTATGCAGATGACTTTTCACTTCAGGAAACGAGCAAACAGAATGGTTTTCATTGTTTCCTAATAGAAATGTTATAACTGAATGGTGTGAGTCATGAAACATCAGTGTTCACTCACTTTGAACTGAACTGAGTAGATGTTCAGTTTTGTAGTCAAGCAATTTTAACACCTACATGGACACTCCAGCACTGAATATAAAGAGTCTGAAGAATCCCATGGAAAATTACACAGAGGAA
The DNA here is from genome assembly GCF_017639235.1 of Corvus kubaryi. Classification (NCBI taxonomy): domain Eukaryota; kingdom Metazoa; phylum Chordata; class Aves; order Passeriformes; family Corvidae; genus Corvus; species Corvus kubaryi. Next base: position 6,164,198 of record NW_024582057.1, read on the forward strand.
CTTTGTTTCAATACAAAAAAATATAGATCTGTCAGTTTTGGAAGAGTCACTGAAAGATGTCCAGATACCTCAGCCAAAAGCAATGATTCTTGTTAGTGAGCCCTGGAACAGTCGTGCTGCTGAGTGAACTATCAAAGAGTTCCCAATAGGGAGGTTCCAAACTATCAGGTTGCAAACTAGCACATTTCTAGCTACTTCCCATAAGGAATGGCCTTTAAGATAGATGAAGTGTAATATCTTACAAGCAAAGGACCATGAAATTAATTTTTCTATACAAGCAGGTGCTCTTCTAATACAACTGTAGTACAGAATGTTTTCAGTATGGCTGATTGAGATTATAGCTCACACAAACAAATAGAATAATTCTAACCAATTTTACCAGTAGAAGTATTTGCCATAGCCATTACCATTAAAAGAACACTTCTTTATGTTAATGAACCTAAAAAATTTATTTTTCTCTTTCTTTAAAGGAATTGATTAATCTTCAAGATTAAATGCAGTGGGTACACAGGAACTAAAGGCCACTAGTTTCTATCTAAACAAAAATTGTTTGACACTACCTTTACTCCTTTGCAGTGAACTCTGCTGATTCTTGCTTGCAGAAGGATTTTCTGCCACCAGCTTTCATGCCCCAAGTAATTTTCATCTTTCTCACACACCATTAATAATGCTACTGCTCCAGGTATCACTAAACAATATAATCAATGGAGCCCAAGAACACTGCAACCTAGCCATGTTGCAATGTGATCTAGGTATATAAAGAACATGCCGAAGGCCTGGCAGAACTGGCCAGATTACCCCAAATAATAATGATGTGTAGGTTCAGGAAAAGAAAAAAAATACAGAAATACACTACCTTCAACATATCCAAGCAATCAGAATACAACTGTAATAAACTGAGAATAATATCCATGTTATAATGTTATTCACTTATTTGTAAATCTCAGTTTAAACTGCTTAGTAAAGGAAAAAAGCTTGCAAGATGGACCATAGGGAAAAAAAAAAGACTTTAGGTTATTGGCCTAAGTTCAGCAGCAGAGTTAGCAATTTATGGACTTGATTATACCTTCAAAATGAACAATAACCCAGTAACTACTGCAGTAGAAAGGTACTAAATTTTTATGATATGGGGTAATCAGGTTGGCTACCAAAGACATAGTAGACATGCTGCAAAGAAGAAACAACTGACATTAAAATAGTCGAGTAACAAATTCCCTTCTTGAAAAGGATATTTTTCTTTATATGATGTCTTTGGCAGACTGTAGGCTGTTTCTTTAAATGAATGCTTATGACACACTTAATTTTCAGGCACACTTTGTTACAGAAACAGGCACCATGGTGTACATCATGTTTAGAAATAAATAGAGCTGTCATACTTGGATTCATATTGACATTTACACCAGACTCTTAATCTGTGTAGATTTGACAGATGGGAAAAAGTCAGCCACCCCACATATAAATGACACTTACATATTCATAATCAACATATTCTTGGTTGTTTACTCAGTAAAGCAAAACTAGTTTATTTTTACATCTCTACTACGACAGTAAATAGTCTGACATTTCAGCATATTTGGAGGTGGTATGCCATTTTATTGCAATTACTATTTCCAGAAAAAAAAAAGAGGGGAAAAAGAGTGGTGTTTTTCAAAAAAAAAGAAATATATATATAATGTATTCTTTTTTGTAGAAGATTGTAAAAAAAAAATTATATTCTTTGCTTCATGGTGTAATGGGTACTCACAGATTGTGGAATTAGCAATTTCATGCAAAATCAGCAAACTTTTCCCTTCTATTTAGTGCATGAATTGTTAATAAAAATGAAATAAAAATGAAGTACCTATGATAACTCAATAAGCACTCAAAGAAATGTAGTGCCTTTACAATTACTTAATGTCTACAAGAGTAACTCAGTTACTATAAAAATTATGCAAATAAAATTATAAAATAGAACATTCAAAATTTAATAAAAATTAAATCCAAAATATTTTGGACTCTACTATGGGCTTTTTTCCAATTTCTTGCCATTATCTAGAACTTAAACCACTTTTTGCATTGTCCTCTCCTGAATGCTTGTGTAATGCATTAAGCATAAATTTGGGCATGATCCCTGTGTAGTTAGATGTTGGATACACCCATGAGGATTTTTTATGAAGGCAATGAAGTCACAGGACAACTCTTAGGGCATTGCATATAACTTTCTAGATATAAATTTATCTTTGTCAAAATATTATTCTGTTTAAACATTTTAGAGAGACTTTGGATACATCATATTTTACCCCATTTTGAAAAGCCAATGCTTTAAAAAGTGAAAATTTACCAACATACTTAATCCTAATAAAAAGAAATCAACATAGCACCAATAATGCAGATAAACCTCAAGCTTCAAAAAGACAGTGGAGTTCCAGGAATTCTTGCATTCTCTCCATGCACAGCAGGAGATGCCAAATAAAAAGCAACCATGCAGAGGGTGCACTACACCAAAAGGAATGTGCATCATATGAATTAGTATATATTTCTATTTTTTTCCTAAGTTATTCCATATTATAAACTCCCCTAGTTAGAGAGGCTTATTTGTTGTAAGTTTATGCAAATTTGAGCACAGCTTAAGCTCTGTCTTGCTGTAAGAATCTAGATGTTATCGTAGTAATAAAAAAGATTGAAGCTTAATTAGGAGACATTACTACTAATGGGCAAAGAAGATACTTATTATGAAACAATTTTTTAAAAATTGCTCTAAAAGTAAAATACAATGGAAATAAAATATTTAGAAGTCCTCTAGGACATCTGTAACAGAAAACATTCCCAATGATGACAAATGCTACAAACCAACCCAGAATTTAACTTTTTAGCAAGGAAGATGCCAGAGGGTGAACCTGGCACTTACAGAAGTGTCTGGCTTTGACAGCTTTAAACACTTGAATGTTGCCAAATTTGAACCACATTTCTCAACAAAGAGACCAGAGGAAGTTGTACCTGACACATGTCAGTTCAAAAGAGAATAAATCCAATGACAGGTAGAGAATATCTTTGTCATCGACTCTCTGGCTCCTCTGATAATTTCTCTGCAGTCTTTTCACACACGGATGATGTAATTTCATGTTGATTTGGAGCAGGGAGAAATAGGGTCAATGGCAAACAGTTTCACTGGTCGTTCTTTGCTGTAGTGTGTCATATGGATTCATTCTCAGAAAACTGCAGGGTAGGCATTAGGATACCTCAACAGAACTTACTCTTAAAATGGTTCAGCACACAGAGGACAAGCTCCCAGCCCTTGTAAAACACCAGGAAGAGTTAACACAAGAGGGAGATCTGCATTCCCTTCTTACCTTAGACACTGGAGTCTATATAAATGTGAGCATATCATCGTGCCTTGTAGCACACCAGTTCCAATACCAATAAAGCAGTAACAAAACTACTTCAGAGGAGTGCTGCTTTAGTTTTAAAAGATACTCCTAAGACACTATAAAATATCATAAAAACACCCATGAGTACAAAACAAGTCATGTGAAAATTCATTTCAATACCTTCCCATGCATAACACGTTAGTTACTTCAGTTTACATTATGCTACAGAGGTTTTTCATAATCTTGCCTTCAGAAAATTTGAGAATACATATAAAATCCATTATTTATTACACCATGTCTTTAGTAATAAATAAAGTATATTGCTTTTAACTTCAACTGTGGCTAATTCCCAGCTGATTTTATTTTCTAGCACATCAGCAAAGTACACACACTTCTTTGACATCAATTATTAACTTATATTATAAGCTAATTCAGGAGAAACCAATGTAGTGTAAAAATTACTTCAATCCTTTTTTAAGAGGAATTAAGATGTAATGAAGAATGAACTTCAGAAACTCGGGAGTTTTGTTTCAAATTAATTTCGATTCAATATAAAATATTTTGATGATTATCTAAAAGTGTCATTCTCCAGCCAAGCCCGTCCAAGCTTATTCTCTCCCTAAAGTTACCAATCAGAAGTATAAAATAGACCTCCATATTCTTCTTCTTCTGAGAAATATCAATCTTTCCTTTCCACTATCTACTTGACATCAAAAAACCTGTTTGCTTTGTTTTCCAGGAACATACTCTTCTTGCCAAATACCAACTTCCAAGTTTATGTACCTCGAAATACCATATAATGCATACGTATAGTGGTAGAGAAAGTGGCTATGCCCCTGTGCATCATATTTAAGGACTCATGGCAATATGATGATGTTCCCACTTACTGAAAAAGCGGGAATATAGCCCCCATTTTCAAAAGGAAAAAAAAGGAAGACCCGGGGACGTACAAGCTGGTTAGTCTCACCTCTGTGCCCAGCAAGATCACAGAACAGATCCTCCTGGAAATTATACTAAGCCACATGGAAAGTGAGGAGGTTATTCGTGACAGCCAGCATGGCTTCAATACAGTAAATCATGCCTGACAAATCTGCTGGCCTTCTATGATGGGGTTACAGTGCTGGCGATTGAGGGAAAAGCAATTGAAGCCATCTACCTGTACAAAGCATTTGATGCTGTCCCATGCTATGCCATTGCCTCTAAACTGGAGAGAGATGGATTCGATCGGTGGGCTGCTCAATGGATAAGGAATTGGATGGATGGTTGCACTCAAACAATTGCAATCAATGGCTCAACGTCCAGGTGGAGACCAGTGATGAGGGGCATTCCTTAAGGGTCAGCATTGGGACTGTCACTGTTTAACATTTTCGTTGGTGACACGGACAGTGGGATTGAGCACATGCTCAGCAAGCTTTCCAGAAAGCCAGTCATAAACTGGGCTACATCAAAAGAAGTGTGACCAGAAGGTCAAGGGAGGTGATTCTGCCACTCTACTCCAGTCGTGTACAACCCCACCTGGAGTGCTATGCCCAGCTCTGGGGTCCACAACATAAGCAGGACACAGACCTGTTGGAGCAAGTCCAGAGCAGGGTCATGAAGACTATCAGAGGGCTGGAGAACCTCTCCTATGAAGACAGGCTGAGAGCACTGGGGTTGTTCAGCCTGGAGAACAGAAGGCTCCAAAGAGGCCTTAGGGCAGCCTTCCAGTACCTAAAGGGGGCCTGCAGGAGAGCTGGAGAGGGACTTTTTACAAGGGCATGTAGTGACAAGACAAGGGGGAATGGCTTTAAGCTGAAGAAGGGTAGGTTTAGATTAGATATCAGAAAGAAATTCTTTACTGTGATTGTTTACTTTTATGATGAGTCACTGGAACACATTGCCCAGAGAAGTTGTGGAAGCATTCAAGGCCAAACTGGATGGGGCTTTGAGCAACCTGGTCAAGTGAAAGTGTGTCCCTGACATGGCAGGGTAATTGGAACTAGATGATCTTTAAGGTCTCTTCCAACCCAAACCATTCTGTGGTAACTTCACTTATCAATTCCATGACCTTCACAGTACTGTTCAGTCCTAGATTCATCCAGACTGATAACCCATTAAAGCTCCCTAACTGAACATTACAGAGGCCAAAAACTTAAATGACTTCAAAGCAATAGACAAAGTGTAGGAGGAAATGTCTACTAGAGGCTATTAAACAATCTATACACAACCTCCACACAAGTTACTAGCACAAGCCAGGGGCTATGCTGAGAGAGGGACTACTTAACATATCCTCAGGTCCCTAGACTCCATCACAGAGAATGACTAAACAGACCTTTGATCTGACCTAATACTTGTCCTTAGGTTACTTCTCACGCCCAGATATCCCTCAACATTTATCAAAACACACATTGCATATCTCTGGGACATATAAACAGCTTCCTCTTTACTCAGCAAACGTTCCAAATCTTACACTTCAACAAAAAACATCCATCACACCTTCACTTCTCAGAAACAGGGCCTGAATTCAAACTTTGCACAGCCACAACATACTCTATTATTTACACTCTAGAAAGCCCTAAATTATTTCAAAAATCATGCAATAGGACAGTGAGAAATTTTTTATAGAAAAGGTTCTATCAATCAACCTGCCTCACTAGTAGTTATTCTGCCATTGTCCCCAGCTTAACACAAGACCTGCAGGCACAAGTGAGACCGCTTTTACTCCCATGCTCTGGAGGGTCGTCAGTGTAATGCTGTCAATATGAAGTCATAAGCCTGTTCACAACTGTAAATGAATAAAAAGAAGTTATTCCAAAGAAGGCTGCTTGTGACCTAAACTGACTGGTAAAGCTACTTTAAACACCTCCAATCACAAAGTACAAAATAATTTGAAGGCATCCTGGTTTAAGCACAATTTTTCTGATATCAACCAGTTATGATTGCAAAATTGGCTACATTGTTATTCTAACCAAGTTGTAGAATATACATCTGGACGTCCACTCTCTGAAAAAATTACTTACTGTTTGCATTTCTAAGTACAAGCATTTGTATGCACCAGTGACGAGACAGAAATAATTAAGTTGTATCTAGACTGTTATCAACATGTGATAGATTATCTGTCTGGCCCCACGTTCCATGTTTTAAGTACAATTTAAAAATTTAAAAATCAGTATTACAGTACTTTGTAATGTCAGAAGGCAGAACCTTAATTTGACTTTATAATTCTAGATACAATAGCTTTCCCTTGAATATGAAGTGATGTATCACATGTTTCAAACTCCGTATTCTATAATCATAGAGCTTTTTGTTACTGTTAAAGCCACAATTTAGCTTCTGAGGCAGTAAAGTGGAGTCATACAAGGAATACCTTAGAAATGGTTTCTTAAAATTAGGCTAAGAAAAATCATTGCAGCTGGAATTTAAGTAGAGAAAATTATAGGAAAGTATTCAGAAAACATTTATTACAGAATCCCAAACAACATACACATTTTAATAACATATATATTAAAACATATGGATTTTTAATTGCATTGATATTGTGATACTTAACTAACCATCCTCAGTTTTGATGGGCGCTTATTTCCAATTTTAAAAATATTCCTAGCAAAAAGTCCATCGAGTCTTTCTTCTGTGTGCATCTTATTTACTTTGTTCTCATTCTACTGCATCTCGGAGTAACAGCAATCAAAACCTGTACAAAGCTGGCAGAAAAATGTTACTGTATTAAATTATCAGGAATATCATTATATCTGTCAACAGGAGAAGAGAACTATTGGTTTCCCCCTTTTTCCCCATGCTACAGAGGTAAACAGCTGCTCTTCTTTTTGTCAATCAAGCTTCTATGTTTACCTAACTCCCACTAATGCAGCAGAAGATCAGTTATGACAGCCAAAATGCACTTTCATCTAACCAAAATACTTTCTTTGGTGTAATACTTAACTGTCTCAAATGCAAACCCTAAAACAAAATTCACAGGCAAATTGGCCACTTTGCATGTAATTCCCCACCATTTTTGATAAAGGTGATAAACCAGCAAATTACATTGGCTTTAGCTGTATCAAGACTCACAAACTGCATCCTCATTTGCTTATGCCCTGATTTAATCAACGTAGAAGATTCTAAAAATATTTATACAAATAACACACGTCTCTGAGAGGTGGGTTCAAGCATTTGAAATTGGTATTAATTTGCCTTTCATGCTGAAATATAACAAGTCCCCCTCATTGTTCTGCTTCATTAGCTTCGTTTTATTTATCGCCCAGATGAAAATGTTCGTGGATACTTGTGCCACTCATGGTATACCTACACACATTTCTTGGGGAAACATACCCATATGGGGTAATTTTGCCACACACAGGAAATATATTTTACTCCTTTAAATTCTTAATAGCAACAGACCTTATGCCACGAAGATATTACTGTCCATAGCCCATCAGCAAAATGCAAGATGTGCATCTATTATAAATATTCCATATTTGTGTTCCCTTCCACAAATAAGTGCCTAAAACCTTTGTTCTGATTAATTCCCAACCTGCTGTATGGGAGATGGGTACAGGAGTACCATTTCACTGCTGAAAAATTAGAAATCCTCATGTTGAAAGGGCGTGAAAATGATCTAGGTTAGACAACAAAGGCAACAAAGCCTATGATGGAGCTGGCGTTTCTAAATTAGACTGTTGTGAACAAAAGCTCTGGTTAATAAAGCTACAGCCAACAGCATTACTGTGTACCTTACTGGAGAAAAAAATGGGATTAAGTTTGTGCAGAGACTAAACTTTCCTATTGGTACCTTGATTTGGCCAAGAAGGCAGACAGGGAGTGTGAGAACTTTTGAGATCTTTAATACTTCCACTGCCTCTGCTTGTGATGTACAACATCTATTTCCTGGATAAACAGAGAAGCTAGGTCCCCAGAGCCTGAATCCAGTACCTTTCATAAGCCCTAACTTCATTTTTACAAACGATAAAAGAAAATGTAATTTGCTTTCCAGCTTTACCAGTAATCCATACGTGTTCATATTGCAGACAGCAGAAGTATCTGTAAGATCAATAATAAACATTCTCTCTCTGCTTTATTTAAAGAGAACATTCTCCAGCATACATGCCACTTTCCAGTTGGAATGATGGAATACAGATAATAGAAATAGAAAATACATCACAAGCAGCAAAATACATGCTCTTTAACAACAGGCAAGAGACCTCCTAGAATCAAGCAGCCTAATTTCTACATTTCTGAACTAAAAAAGACTACAGTAGGATATCAATAAGTCTCAGATATTAGGGAATATCCGATCACATCTGCCGGTGTGCTTCTCCTCAACAGTCTTCCTAAGCAAGGGCCTTACATATCCAGGTTCCTTCCTCTTGCAAGCTACAGGTTATTTAGTCAATCCAATTTAGTGGTGCAGTTTTATTTTTCTGCCTGCAATCTGCTATCTGCCTGCTTCCACTGAGTCAGTAAAGGCCCCTCAGAGAAGCACAGAACGGGTAAGTTTAGAAGGGACCACTGGAGGTCATCTAGTCCAATCAGTGTTCAAGCAGGGTCCCCTAGAGCACATTACTCAGGATTGTGTCCAGATGTCTTTTGAATATCTCCAGTGAGGAAGAATCCACAACCTCTCTGGGCAATCTGTTCCAGTGCTCAGTCAAGCATACTTAAAAGAACTTCTCCCTGATATTCAGGTGCAACTTCCTGTGTAATCACTCCACTTAATATCTGTAACAGTAAAGTTTATTACAGGTGACATACCTAGAGAATGTATTTACAAGAAGCTAGAAAATCCTAGCTGATCATGTGCAACTTTGAATATATTTACTTGAGTTACTGAGGTAGTTACTTCTCTCACAGAGACAGTGAAGAGCACCATCCATACTGTCGCAAAAAAAAGCACAATTGTTTGCTAAATGTGAAATCCCTTAATCCAGGTAAAGGAAACTCAAACCAAGAAGCACTGGAACTTCATAAGAAGATGGCAGCAAGTATTTTTCTCAATAATCACTAATCCCGTTTTTTAGAAACAGCTAGTTGCTAAAAGGTTTCAAATTTTATTTGTTTGTTTTTAGGTAACCCTGTAGTGCACATTTTCTTTTTGGTGTTTGTCACTTAATAAATACCCTTTAAAAATACAATTTTAAATGCTGGAGCACTTGTTGCTATCTATAATACACACTGATTTACTACACTAACACTGGATAAAGAAAACTTTTAAAGCACTGTAAACATAAAAGCTTGAATGTCTTAAATACATATCTATTGTCCTGTAGTGATTATGTAAAATGTTAAATACCTCTGCACATAATTACAGAAAACACAGCACGGTCGTTTTATAGACTGATATGAGTAATAAATGGATTTTATGTATTTTCAAGCTACATCTAATTTGCACATTTTCCTCAAAATGCCTTTAGCTACCTTTCTTCTAAGTTCTTTACCTGATTCCTTTGGCCATTATGCTCTATGCATTCTGCTGTTATTGCTCTCATTTACCTTTTCGCTTGTCATTATTAAATACTTTTATTATTTCCTTCCTGCAGCCTCATGCGGAATGATCACAAGAACACCTCCTTCTAAACACATTTTTGCCTTTTTTTTCTAATGAAAGTAGCAGCTTTGGGTGGGTGATTCATTGCTCACATCAGAACAGCAGAGCATCAATCAAGCGTCGGGAAAAACTTTTTCAGGATTCCAAACAGTCTTGGTGTCACCGTGTTGTGAAACACGATCGCCTTCTCCAGGAGGCTTTTCCAGAGTATTAAGGCAGTCCCATTCGCTGCGGACCTAAAGCAGCGCCTGACCAAAGCACACCTGGGCGGGGAGGTGACACCCCCACACGTGTCCCTGTCGCTCCTCTTGGCAGCTGCGGGGAGCGCAGGCAGGCGAGGAGCTCCTGGGCCCCTCCCGGTGCTCCTGCCACCCTGGGCTCCTTCCCCACGTCCCGGATGCTCTCCGGCGGGGCAGGGCACAGCGGAGTTACTGGCCAGCAGGACCAATGGTACCCTGGGGTGCATTGGGAAGAGTGTGTCCAGCAGGTGGAAGGAGGTGATCCCCCCCTCTGCTTGACCCTGGTGAGGCCACATCTGGAGTGCTGTGTCCAGTTCTGAGCTCCTGAGTACAAGAGAGACATGGAGCTCCTGGAAAGGGTTCAGCACAGGGTCACAAAGATGATTTGGGGTCTGGAGCATCCTTCTTATAAGGAGAAACTGCGGGAGCTGGGCCTGTTTAGTCTGGAGAAGACTGAGAGGCGATCTCATTAATGTATATAAATATCTCAAGGGTGACTGCCATGAGGATGGTGCCCGACTCTTTTCAGTGGTGCCCAGTGACAGGGACACAAAAAGTTCCACCTCATCACGAGAAAGAACTTTACATTGAGGGTGGCAGAGCACTGGAACAGGCTGCCCAGGGAGGTCATGAAGTCTCCCTCTCGGGAGACATTTAAAACCTTCCTGGACGTGTTCCCGTGTCACCTGCTCTAGGTCAGCCTGCCTCGTCAAGGGGGTTGGAGTGGCTGATCTCCAGAGGTCCCTTCCAACCCTAACGATTCTGTGATTCTGTGATCTCCCCGGTCTCCCTCAGAGACACGCGGGGAAGCCTCTGGCGGCCGGGAACCGGGAGCGGGCAGCGGTGACCCGACACCCCGGCCCCGGCCCCCGCCCCGGCCCCGGCCCCCGCCCCCGCCCCGCCC